>NC_142942.1:53309124-53366624 GCF_046866305.1 Octopus bimaculoides | reverse complement strand
TATTTTCTCTCTGACTCTTTGTCATTCTCTCTCTCTCTCTGTTATTTTCTCTCTGACTCTTTGTCATTCTCTCTCTCTCTGTTATTTTTTCTCTGTTATTTTTTCTCTGTTATTTTCTCTCTGTCTCTTTGTCACTCTCTCTCTTTCTCTCTGACATTCTCTCTCTCTCTCTATGTCATTCTCTCTCCTTCTCTCCCTCACTCTGTTATTTTCTCTCTGTCTCTTTATCATTCTCTCTCTCTCTATGTCATTCTCTCTCCTTCTCTCTCGCTCTCTCTGTTATTTTCTCTCTGACTCTTTGTCATTCTCTCTCTCTGTTATTTTCTCTCTGTCTCTTTATCATTCTCACTCTCTTTCTCTCTGTCATTCTCTCTCTCTCTCTCTCTATGTCATTCTCTCTACTTCTCTCACTCTCTGTTATTTTCTCTCTGTCTCTTTGTCATTCTCTCTCTTTCTTTCTCTCTGTCATTCTCTCTCTCTCTATGTCATTCTCTCTCCTTCTTTCTCTATCTCTCTGTTATTTTCTCTCCTTCATTCTCTCTCTCTCTCTCTGTCATTCTCTCTCCTTCATTCTCTCTCTCTCTCTCTCTGTCATTCTCTCTCCTTCTTTCTCTCTCTCTCTCTCTGTCATTCTCTCTCCTTCTTTCTCTCTCTCTCTGTTATTTCGTCTCTGTCTCTTTATAATTCTCTCTCTCTCTCTCTCTGTCATTCTCACTCCTTCTCTCCGTCTCTCTGTTATTTTCTCTCTGTCTCTTTATCATTCTCTCTCTCTCTCTGTCATTCTCTCTCCTTCTCTCCCTCTCTCTGTTATTTTCTCTCTGTCTCTTTATAATTCTCTCTCTCTCTCTCTCTGTCATTCTCACTCCTTCTCTCCCTCTCTCTGTTACTTTCTCTCTGTCTCTTTATCATTCTCTCTCTCTTTCTCACTGTCATTCTCTCTCTCTCTATGTCATTCTCTCTCTCTCTCTGTTATTTTCTCTCTGTCTCTTTATCATTCTCTCTCTCTTTCTATCTGTCTCTTTATCATTCTCTCTCTCTTTCTATCTGTCTCTTTATCATTCTCTCTCTCTTTCTCTCTGTCTCTTTATCATTCTCTCTCTCTTTCTCTCTGTCATTCTCTCCCACTCTCTGTTATTTTCTCTTTGTCTCTTTATCATTCTCTCTCTCTATGTCATTCTCTCTCCTTCTCTCCCTCTCTCTGTTACTTTCTCTCAGTCTCTTTATCATTCTCTCTGTCTTTCTCTCTCTCTCTGTCATTCTCTCCCTCTCTCTGTTATTTTCTCGCTGTCTCTTTATCTTTCTTTCTCTCTTTCTCTCTGTCATTCTCTCTCTATATATATATATATGTCATTCTCTCTCCTTCTCTCCTTCTCTCTGTTATTTTCTCTTTCTCTCTCTCTATGTCATTCTCTCTCCTCTCCTTCTCTCTGTTATTTTCTCTTTCTCTCTCTCTTTCTCGCTGTCATTCTCTCTCCTTCTCTCTCTCTCTTATTTTCTCTCTGTCATTCTCTCTCCTTCTCTCCCTCTCTCTGTTATTTTCTCTCTGTCTCTTTATCATTCTCTCTCTCTATGTCATTCTCTCTCCTTCTCTCCCTCTCTGTCATTCTCTCTCCTTCTCTCCCTCTCTGTCATTCTCTCGCCTTCTCTCCCTCTCTCTGTTACTTTCTCTCTGTCTCTTTATCATTCTCTCTCTCCTTCTCTCTCTCTATGTCATTCTCTCTCCTTCTCTCCCTCTCTCTGTTATTTTCTCTCCGTCTCTTTATCATTCTTTCTCTCTTTCTCTCTCCCTGTCTCTCTATGTCATTCTCTCTCCTTCTCTCTGTTATTTTCTCTTTCTCTCTCTCTTTCTCTCTGTCATTCTCTCTCTCTCTGTCATTCTCTCTCCTTCTCTCCCTCTCTCTGTTATTTTCTCTCTGTCTCTTTATCATTCTTTCTCTCTTTCTCTCTGTTATTCTCTCTCCCTCTCTCTCTATGTCATTCTCTCTCCTTCTCTCTGTTATTTTTTCTTTCTCTCTGTCATTCTCTCTCTCTCTCTATGTCATTCTCTCTCCTTCTCTCCCTCTCTCTGTTATTTTCTCTCTTTCTCGCTGTCATTCTCTCTCCTTCTTCCTCTCATTCTCTCTCCTTCTCCCTCTCTGTTATTTTCTATCTGTCTCTTTGTCATTCTCTCTCTCTCTTTCTCTCGGTCCTTCTCTCTCTCTATCTCTGTTATTTTCTCTCTGTCTCTTTATCATTCTCTCTCTCTGTATGTCATTCTTACTCCTTCTCTCTCTCTCACTGTTATTTTCTCTCTGACTCTTTGTCATTCTCTCTCTCTCTCTGTTATTTTCTCTCTGTTATTTTCTCTCTGTCTCTTTGTCACTCTCTCTCTTTCTCTCTAACATTCTCTCTCTCTTTCTATGTCATTCTCTCTCCTTCTCTCCCTCACTCTGTTATTTTCTCTCTGACTCTTTGTCATTCTCTCTCTCTCTCTGTTATTTTCTCACTGACTCTTTGTCATTCTCTCTCTCTGTTATTTTCTCTCTGTTATTTTCTCTCTGTTATTTTCTCTCTGTTATTTTCTCTCTGTCTCTTTGTCACTCTCTCTCTTTCTCTCTGACATTCTCTCTCTCTCGCTATGTCATTCTCTCTCCTTCTCTCCCTCACTCTGTTATTTTCTCTCTGTCTCTTTATCATTCTCTCTATCTTTCTCACTGTCATTCTCTCTCTCTCTATGTCATTCTCTCTCGCTCTCTCTGTTATTTTCTCACTCTCTCTCTATTTCTTTCTCTCTCTCTCTCTCTCTCTGTTATTTTCTCTCTGTCTTGTTATCATTCTCTCTCTCTTTCTCTCTGTCATTCTCTCTCTCTCTATGTCATTCTCTCTCCTTCTCTCCCTCTCTCTGTTATTTTCTCTCTGTCTCTTTGTCATTCTCTCTCTCTGTTATTTTCTCTCTGTCTCTTTATCATTCTCTCTCTCTCTTTCTCCCTGTCATTCTCTCTCCTTCTCTCCCACTCTCTGTTATTTTCTCTGTGTCTCCTAATCATTCTCTCTCTCTTTCTCTCTGTCATTCTCTCTCTATCTCTATGTCATTCTCTCTCCTTCTCTCCCTCTCTCTGTTATTTTCTCTCTGTCTCTTTATCATTCCCTCTCTCTCTCTGTCATTCTCTCTCCTTCTCTTTCTCTCTCTGTTATTTTCTCTCTGTCTCCTTATCATTCTCTCTCCCTTTTTCTCTGTCATTCTCTCTCTCTGTATGTCATTCTCTCTCCTTCGCTCTCTCTCTGTTATTTTCTCTCTGTCTCCTTATCATTCCCTCTCTCTTTCTCTGTCATTCTCTCTCGTTCTCTCTCTGTCTCTTTATCATTCTCACTCTCTTTCTCTCTGTCATTCTCTCTCTCTCTCTCTCTCTGTTATTTTCTCTCTGTCTCTTTGTCATTCTCTCTCTTTCTTTCTCTCTGTCATTCTCTCTCTCTCTATGTCATTCTCTCTCCTTCTTTCTCTATCTCTCTGTTATTTTCTCTCTGTCTCTTTATCATTCTCTCTCTTTCTCTCTGTCATTCTCTCTCTCTCTCTCTCTCTGTCATTCTCTCTCCTTCTTTCTCTCTCTCTCTCTCTCTGTCATTCTCACTCCTTCTCTCCGTCTCTCTGTTATTTTCTCTCTGTCTCTTTATCATTCTCTCTCTCTCTCTCTCTGTCATTCTCTCTCCTTCTCTCCCTCTCTCTGTTATTTTCTCTCTGTCTCTTTATCTTTCTCTCTGTCATTCTCTATCCTTCTCTCCCTCTCTCTGTTATTTTCTCTTTGTCTCTTTATCATTCTCTCTCTCTATGTCATTCTCTCTCCTTCTCTCCCTCTCTCTGTTACTTTCTCTCTGTCTCTCTGTCTTTCTCTCTCTCTCTGTCATTCTCTCTCTGTCTCTTTATCTTTCTTTCTCTCTTTCTCTCTGTAATTCTCTCTCTCTCTATATATATGTCATTCTCTCTCCTTCTCTCCTTCTCTCTGTTATTTTCTCTTTCTCTCTCTCTTTCTCTCTGTCATTCTCTCTCCTTCTCTCCTTCTCTCTGTTATTTTCTCTTTCTCGCTGTCATTCTCTCTCTCTCTTATTTTCTCTCTGTCATTCTCTCTCTCTCTCTGTTATTTTAGCTCTGACTCTTTGTCATTCTCTCTCTCTGTTATTTTCTCTCTGTTATTTTCTCTCTGTCTCTTTGTCACTCTCTCTCTTTCTCTCTGACATTCTCTCTCTCTCTCTCTATGTCATTCTCTCTCTCTCTCTATGTCATTCTCTCTCCTTCTCTCCCTCACTCTGTTATTTTCTCTCTGTCTCTTTATCATTCTCTCTCTCTCTATGTCATTCTCTCTCCTTCTCTCTCGCTCTCTCTGTTATTTTCTCTCTGACTCTTTGTCATTCTCTCTCTCTTTCTCTCTCTCATTCTCTCTCTCTCTATGTTATTCTCTCTCCTTCTCTCTCTCTGTTATTTTCTCTCTCTCTCTCTCTATTTCATTCTCTCTCCTTCTTTCTCTCTCTCTCTCTCTCTGTTATTTTCTCTGTCTCGTTATCATTCTCTCTCTCTTTCTCTCTGTCATTCTCTCTCTCTATGTCATTCTCTCTCCCTCTCTCTGTAATTTTCTCTCTGTCTCTATGTCATTCTCTCTCTCTGTTATTTTCTCTCTGTCTCTTTATCATTCTCTCTCTCTTTCTCCCTGTCATTCTCTCTCCTTCTCTCCAACTCTCTGTTATTTTCTCTGTGTCTCCTAATCATTCTCTCTCTCTTTCTCTCTGTCATTCTCTCTCTATCTCTATGTCATTCTCTCTCCTTCTCTCCCTCTCTCTGTTATTTTCTCTCTGTCTCTTTATCATTCCCTCCCTCTCTCTGTCATTCTCTCTCCTTCTCTTTCTCTCTCTGTTATTTTCTCTCTGTCTCCTTATCATTCTCTCTCCCTTTTTCTCTGTCATTCTTTCTCTCTCCTTCGCTCTCTCTCTGTTATTTTCTCTCTGTCTCTTTATCATTCTCTCTCTCTTTCTCTGTCATTCTCTCTCTCTCTCTGTCATTCTCTCTCGTTCTCTCTCTGTCTCTTTATCATTCTCACTCTCTTTCTCTCTGTCATTCTCTCTCTCTGTCTCTTTGTCATTCTCTCTCTTTCTTTCTCTCTGTCATTCTCTCTCTCTCTCTCTCTCTCTGTCATTCTCTCTCCTTCTTTCTCTATCTCTCTGTTATTTTCTCTCTGTCTCTTTATCATTCTCTCTCTTTCTCTCTGTCATTCTCTCTCTCTCTCTCTCTCTCTCTGTCATTCTCTCTCCTTCTTTCTCCCTCTCTCTGTTATTTTCTCTCTGTCTCTTTATCATTATCTCTCTCTTTCTCTCTGTCATTCTCTATCCTTCTCTCCCTCTCTCTGTTATTTTCTCTCTGTCTCTTTATCATTCTCTCTGTCATTCTCTCCCACTCTCTGTTATTTTCTCTTTGTCTCTTTATCATTCTCTCTCTCTATGTCATTCTCTCTCCTTCTCTCCCTCTCTCTGTTACTTTCTCTCTGTCTCTTTATCATTCTCTCTGTCTTTCCCTCTCTCTCTGTCATTCTCTCCCTCTCTATGTCATTCTCTCCCTCTCTCTGTTATTTTCTCTCTGTCTCTTTATCTTTCTTTCTCTCTTTCTCTCTTTCTCTCTGTCATTCTCTCTCTCTCTCTATATATGTCATTCTCTCTCCTTCTCTCCTTCTCTCTGTTATTTTCTCTTTCTCTCTCTCTTTCTCTCTCTCATTCTCTCTCTCTATGTCATTCTCTCTCCTTCTCTCCTTCTCTCTGTTATTTTCTCTTTCTCGCTGTCATTCTCTCTTATTTTCTCTCTATCATTCTCTCTCTCTCTGTCATTCTCTCTCCTTCTCTCCCTCTCTCTGTTATTTTCTCTCTGTCTCTTTATCGTTCTCTCTCTCTTTCTCTCTCTCTATGTCATTCTCTCTCCTTCTCTCCCTCTCTCTGTTATTTTCTCTCTGTCTCTTTATCATTCTCTCTCTCTTGCTCTCTCTCTATGTCATTCTCTCTGATATTTTCTCTTTCTCTCTCTCTTTCTCTCTCTCTCTCTATGTCATTCACTCTCCTTCTCTCCCTCTCTCTGTTATTTTCTCTCTGTCTCTCTATCATTCTTTCTCTCTGTTATTCTCTCTCACTCTCTCTCTATGTCATTCTCTCTCCTTCTCTCTGTAATTTTCTCTTTCTCTCTCTCTTTCTCTCTGTCATTCTCTCTCTCTCTCTATGTCATTCTCTCTCCTTCTCTCCCTCTCTCTCTGTTATTTTCTCTCTTTCTCGCTGTCATTCTCTCTCCTTCTCCCTCTCTGTTATTTTCTATCTGTCTCTTTGTCATTCTCTCTCTCTGTATGTCATTCTTACTCCTTCTCTCTCTCTCTCTCTGTTATTTTCTCTCTGACTCTTTGTCATTCTCTCTCTCTCTCTGTTATTTTCTCTCTGACTCTTTGTCATTCTCTCTCTCTCTCTGTTATTTTCTCTCTGACTCTTTGTCATTCTCTCTCTCTCTCTCTGTTATTTTCTCTCTGTCTCTTTGTCACTCTCTCTCTTTCTCTCTGACATTCTCTCTCTCTGTCATTCTCTCTCCTTCTCTCCCTCACTCTGTTATTTTCTCTCTGTCTCTTTATCATTCTCTCTCTCTTTCTCACTGTCATTCTCTCTCTCTCTATGTCATTCTCTCTCCTCCTCTCTCGCTCTCTCTGTTATTTTCTCTCTGACTCATTGTCATTCTCTCTCTCTTTCTCTCTGTCATTCTCACTCTCTATGTTATTCTCTCTCCTTCTCTCTCTCTGTTATTTTCTCTCTGTCTCTATGTCATTCTCTCTCCTTCTCTCTTTCTGTTATTTTCTCTCTCTCTCTATTTCATTGTCTCTCCTTCTTTCTCTCTCTCTCTCTCTCTCTCTCTGTTATATTCTCTCTCGTTATCATTCTCTCTCCTTCTCTCCCTCTCTCTGTTATTTTCTCTCTGTCTCTTTGTCACTCTCTCTCTCTTTCTCTCTATCATTCTCTCTCCTTCTCTCCCTCTCTCTTTTATTTTCTCTCTGTCTCTTTATCATTCTCTCTCTCTTTGTCTATGTCATTCTCTCTCCTTCTTTCTCTCTCTCTCTGTTATTTTCTCTCTGTCTCTTTATCATTCTCTCTGTCTTTATCTGTCATTCTCTCTCTCTCTGTTATTTTCTCTTTGTCTCTTTATCATTCTCTCTCTCTGTATGTCATTCTTACTCCTTCTCTCTCTCTCTCTCTGTTATTTTCTCTCTGACTCTTTGTCATTCTCTCTCTCTCTCTGTTATTTTCTCTCTGACTCTTTGTCATTCTCTCTCTCTCTGTTATTTTCTCTCTGTTATTTTCTCTCTGTCTCTTTGTCACTCTCTCTCTTTCTCTCTGACATTCTCTCTCTCTCTCTATGTCATTCTCTCTCCCTCACTCTGTTATTTTTTCTCTTTCTCTTTATCATTCTCTCTCCTTCTCTCTCGCTCTCTCTGTTATTTTCTCTCTGACTCATTGTCATTCTCTCTCTCTCTTTCATTCTCTCTCTCTCTATGTTATTCTCTCTCCTTCTCTCTCTCTGTTATTTTCTCTCTGTCTCTGTCATTCTCTCTCCTTCTCTCTCTCTGTTATTTTCTATCTCTCTCTCTATTTCATTGTCTCTCCTTCTTTCTCTCTCTGTTATTTTCTCTGTCTCGTTATCATTCTCTCTCCTTCTTTCTCTCTCTCTCTCTGTTATTTTCTCTCTGTCTCTTTATCATTCTCTCTGTCTTTATCTGTCATTCTCTTTCTCTCTCTCATTCTCTCTCTCTGTTATTTTCTCTCCGTCTCTTTATCATTCTCTCTCTCTCTTTCTCCCTGTCATTCTCTCTCCTTCTCTCCCACTCTGTTATTTTCTCTGTGTCTCCTAATCATTCTCTCTCTCTTTCTCTCTGTCATTCTCTCTCTATCTCTATGTCATTCTCTCTCCTTCTCTCCCTCTCTCTGTTATTTTCTCTCTGTCTCTTTATCATTCCCTCTCTCTCTCTGTCATTCTCTCTCCTTCTCTTTCTCTCTCTGTTATTTTCTCTCTGTCTCCTTATCATTCTCTCTCCCTTTTTCTCTGTCATTCTCTCTCTCTGTATGTCATTCTCTCTCCTTCGCTCTCTGTCTCTTTATCATTCTCTCTGTCTCTTTATCATTCTCTCTGTCTCTTTATCATTCTCTCTCTCTGTTATTTTCTCTCTGTCTCTTTATCATTCTCTCTCTCTTTCTCTGTCATTCTCTCTCTCTCTCTGTCTCTTTATCATTCTCACTCTCTTTCTCTCTGTCATTCTCTCTCTCTCTCTCTATGTCATTCTCTCTACTTCTCTCCCTCTCTCTGTTATTTTCTCTATGTCATTCCCTCTCTCTTTTATTTTCTCTCTGTCTCTTTATCATTCTCTCTCTCTTTGTCTATGTCATTCTCTCTCCTTCTTTCTCTTTCTCTCTGTCTCTTTATCATTCTCTCTGTCTTTATCTGTCATTCTCTCTCTCTCTTTCATTCTCTCTCTCTCTCTGTTATTTTCTCTCTGTCTCTTTATCATTCTCTCTCTCTTTCTCTCTGTCATTCTCTCTCTCTCTATGTCATTCTCTCTCCTTCTCTCTCTCTATCTCTGTTATTTTCTCTCTGTCTCTTTATCATTCTCTCTCTCTGTATGTCATTCTTACTCCTTCTCTCTCTTTCTGTTATTTTCTCTCTGACTCTTTGTCATTCTCTCTCTCTCTCTGTTATTTTCTCTCTGTTATTTTCTCTCTGTCTCTTTGTCACTCTCTCTCTTTCTCTCTGACATTCTCTCTCTCTCTATGTCATTCTCTCTCCTTCTCTCTCGCTCTCTCTGTTATTTTCTCTCTGACTCATTGTCATTCTCTCTCTCTTTCTCTCTGTTATTCTCTCTCTCTCTGTTATTTTCTCTCTGTCTCTGTCATTCTCTCTCCTTCTCTCTCTGTCTCTGTCATTCTCTCTCCTTCTCTCTCTCTGTTATTTTCTCTCTCTCTCTATTTCATTCTCTCTCCTTCTCTCCCTCACTCTGTTATTTTCTCTCTGTCTCTTTATCATTCTCTCTCTCTTTCTCACTGTCATTCTCTATCTCTCTATGTCATTCTCTCTCCTTCTCTCTCGCTCTCTCTGTTATTTTCTCTCTGACTCATTGTCATTCTCTCTCCTTCTCTCTCTCTGTTATTTTCTCTCTCTCTCTCTGTTATTTTCTCTCTCTCTCTATGTCATTCTCTCTCCTTCTCTCCTTCTCTCTGTTATTTTCTCTTTCTCGCTGTCATTCTCTCTCCATCTCTCTCTCTCTTATTTTCTCTTTGTCATTCTCTCTCTCTCTGTCATTCTCTCTCCTTCTCTCCCTCTCTCTGTTATTTATTCTCTCTCTCTTTCTCTCTCCTTCTCTCCCTCTCTCTGTTACTTTCTCTCTGTCTCTTTATCATTCTCTCTCTCTTTCTCTCTCTCTATGTCATTCTCTCTCCTTCTCTCTGTTATTTTCTCTTTCTCTCTCTCTATCTCTCTCTCTCTCTCTATGTCATTCTCTCTCCTTCTCTCCCTCTCTCTGTTATTTTCTCTCTTTCTCTCTGTTATTCTCTCTCCCTCTCTCTGTATGTCATTCTCTCTCCTTCTCTCTGTTATTTTCTCTTTCTCTCTGTCATTCTCTCTCTCTATATATGTCATTCTCTCTCCTTCTCTCCCTCTCTCTGTTATTTTCTCTCTTTCTCGCTGTCATTCTCTCTCCTTCTCCCTCTCTGTTATTTTCTATCTGTCTCTTTGTCATTCTCTCTCTCTGTTATTTTCTCTCTGACTCTTTGTCATTCTCTCTCTCTATCTCTGTTATTTTCTCTCTGTCTCTTTGTCACTCTCTCTCTTTCTCTCTGACATTCTCTCTCTCTCTCTCTCTCTCTCTATGTCATTCTCTCTCCTTCTCTCCCTCACTCTGTTATTTTCTCTCTGTCTCTTTATCATTCTCTCTCTTTCTCACTGTCATTCTCTCTCTATGTCATTCTCTCTCCTTCTTTCTCGCTCTCTCTGACTCATTGTCATTCTCTCTCTCTTTCTCTCTGTCATTCTCTCTCTCTCTATGTTATTCTCTCTCCTTCTCTCTCTCTGTTATTTTCTCTCTGTCTCTACGTCATTCTCTCTCCTTCTCTCTCTCTCTGTTATTTTCTCTCTGTCTCTACGTCATTCTCTCTCCTTCTCTCTCTCTCTGTTATTTTCTCTCTCTCTCTCTATTTCATTCTCTCTCTGTTATTTTCTCTGTCTCATTATCATTCTCTCTCTCTTTCTCTCTGTCATTCTCTCTCCTTCTCTCCCTCTCTCTGTTATTTTCTCTCTGTCTCTTTGTCATTCTCTCTCTCTTTCTCTCTGTCATTCTCTCTCTCTCTCTCTCCCTCTATGTCATTCTCTCTCCTTCTCTCCCTCTCTCTTTTATTTTCTCTCTGTCTCTTTATCATTCTCTCTCTCTTTGTCTATGTCATTCTCTCTCCTTCTTTCTCTCTCTCTCTGTTATTTTCTCTCTGTCTCTTTATCATTCTCTCTGTCTTTATCTGTCATTCTCTCTCTCTCTTTCATTCTCTCTCTCTCTCTGTTATTTTCTCTCTGTCTCTTTATCATTCTCTCTCTCTTTCTCTCTGTCATTCTCTCTCTCTCTATGTCATTCTCTCAACTTCTCTCCCTCTCTCTGTTATTTTCTCTCTGTGTCTTTATCATTCTCTCTCTCCCTCTCTGTCATTCTCTCTCCTTCTCTCTCTCCTTCTCTCCCTCTCTCTTTTATTTTCTGTCTGTCTCTTTATCATTCTCTCTCTCTTTGTCTATGTCATTCTCTCTCCTTCTTTCTCTTTCTCTCTGTCTTTATCTGTCATTCTCTTTCTCTCTCTCATTCTCTCTCTCTGTTATTTTCTCTCCTTCTCTTTATCATTCTCTCTCCTTCTCTTTATCATTCTCTCTCTCTTTCTCCCTGTCATTCTCTCTCCTTCTCTCCCACTCTCTGTTATTTTCTCTGTGTCTCCTAATCATTCTCTCTCTCTTTCTCTCTGTCATTCTCTCTCTATCTCTATGTCATTCTCTCTCCCTCTCTCTGTTATTTTCTCTCTGTCTCTTTATCATTCCCTCTCTGTCATTCTCTCTCCTCTCCCTCTCTCTGTTATTTTCTCTCTGTCTCTTTATCATTCTCTCTCCCTTTCTCTCTGTCATTCTCTCTCTCTGTATGTCATTCTCTCTGTCATTCTCTCTCTCTGTATGTCATTCTCTCTCCTTCGCTCTCTCTCTGTTATTTTCTCTCTGTCTCTTTATCATTCTCTCTCTCTTTCCCTGTCATTCTCTCTCTCTCTCTCTCTGTCATTCTCTCTCGTTCTCTCTCTGTCTCTTTATCATTCTCACTCTCTCTCTCTCTCTCTAGCTCTCTATGTCATTCTCTCTACTTCTCTCCCTCTCTCTGTTATTTTCTCTCTGTCTCTTTGTCATTCTCTCTCTTTCTTTCTCTCTCTCTCTCTCTATGTCATTCTCTCTCTCTCTCTGTTATTTTCTCTCTGTCTCTTTATCATTCTCTCTCTCTCTGTTATTTTCTCTCTGTCTCTTTATCATTCTCTCTGTCATTCTCTCTCTCTCTGTCTGTCATTCTCTCTCCTTCTTTCTCTCTCTCTCTGTTATTTTCTCTCTCTCCTTCTCTCTGTTATTTTCTCTCTGTCTCTTTATCATTCTTTCTCTCTTTCTCTCTGTTATTCTCTCTCCCTCTCTCTCTCTTTCCTTCTCTCTGTTATTTTCTCTTTCTCTCTCTCTTTCTCTCTGTCATTCTCTCTCTCTCTCTGTCATTCTCTCTCCTTCTCTCCCTCTCTCTGTTATTTTCTCTCTGTCTCTTTATCATTCTTTCTCTCTTTCTCTCTGTTATTCTCTGTTATTTTCTCTTTCTCTCTGTCATTCTCTCTATGTCATTCTCTCCCTCTCTCTGTTATTTTCTCTCTTTCTCGCTGTCATTCTCTCTCCTTCTCCCTCTCTGTTATTTTCTATCTGTCTCTTTGTCATTCTCTCTCTCTCTCTATCTCTCTGTCATTCTCTCTCTCTCTATGTCATTCTCTCTCTCTATCTCTGTTATTTTCTCTCTGTCTCTTTATCATTCTCTCTCTCTGTATGTCATTCTTACTCCTTCTCTCTCTCTGTCTGTTATTTTCTCTCTGACTCTTTGTCATTCTCTCTTTCTCTCTGTTATTTTCTCTCTTTCTCTCTGACATTCTCTCTCTCTCTGTCATTCTCTCTCCTTCTCTCCCTCACTCTGTTATTTTCTCTCTGTCTCTTTATCATTCTCTCTCTCTTTATCATTCTCTCTCTCTTTCTCACTGTCATTCTCTCTCTCTCTGTTATTTTCTCTGTCTCGTTGTCATTCTCTCTCTCTCTATGTCATTCCCTCTCTCTGTTATTTTCTCTCTGTCTCTTTGTCATTCTCTCTCTCTCCTTCTCTCCCTCTCTCTTTATCTGTCATTCTCTTTCTCTCTGTTATTTTCTCTCCTTCTCTTTATCATTCTCTCTCTCTCTCTCTGTTATTTTCTCTCTGTCTCTTTATCATTCTCTCTCTCTCTCTGTCATTCTCTCAACTTCTCTCCCTCTCTCTGTTATTTTCTCTCTGTGTCTTTATCATTCTCTCTCTGTCATTCTCTCTCTCTCTTATTTTCTCTCCTTCTCTCTCTGTCTCTTTATCATTCTCTCTCTTTCTCTCTGTCATTCTCTCTCCTACTCTCCCTCTCTCTGTTATTTTCTCTGTCTCTTTATCATTCTCTCTCTCTCTGTTCTTTTCTGTCTCTTTATCATTATCTCTCTCTCTCTCTGTTATTTTCTCTTTCTCTCTGTCTCTGTTATTTCGAGGACTTACTGGAAAATTCCGCAGATTTCCTGGAGAATCCGATGGCTTCCTGGAAAATTCCGTGGACATCCTGGAAGATTCTGATGATTTCTTGTGAAGTTTCGATGATTTCCTGGAAAAATTCGGAGGTTTCGGGAAAGTTCCGAGGATTTCCTGGAAAATCCCAAGGACGAGCACTTCCGGGAAAGTTCAGAGAACGATGACTTCACGGAAAATTCCTAGGGTAGCTTCCTGGAAAGTTCCAAGGGCGACTTCCTGAAAGGTTTCGAGGACAACTTATAACAACTGACAATAATTAAAAATAAAAACAACACCAAAACACATCATAGAGGAAGGATTTTTCGTTTTCTTTATTTAATTTATATATTTTGTATAATAATAACATAAACGATAATAATAAACATAATAATTATTATTATTATTATGACAATATTTCAGGGATTCTTTTTCTCTTTTAAAAACAATGTTTTATAGAAATTGCCATTCATTCAAGTATTAACCATTAGAATTTCATGGATAAATATTACAGATATTGATTAATTAAAAAAACATCGTTTATTTATATATATCAATCAATCAAGCAATCATTTTTTTTAATGTTTTATATGGTTTATTTATTTTGTGCTTGTTTTATTTTTATTATTGTATACTTTTTGTTTCAAATTCATTTCTTGAATTATCAAGATACAGCGTTCATGTGTAACTCTTTTTAAACTTCATTCTTCACATAAATTCCTACATATATATATATATGCAGAGAGAGACACACAGACAGTAGATACAAACTTATTTGTTAACGTGCATAAATTCATTCAGCTCTACTTTCACATTCTGCAAGGCAACTGTGAGTATATGTAGATGTATAGTGCTAAAAAGCACAGAAGTACACCAGTAACAGATGAATAACATCCAGCAGTGGTAGTGGAATAGTTAGATACAGAATGTCTGCATCTTTGCGCATCATCAGTAGCAAGCATCCAATATCAACCACATGCTTAGACAAATTTTGCTTCAACTGATATAGAAATCACTGATGTTTGCAAATAGCTGACAGGGTGGGTAAAAATTCATTATAAGCAACATCTTTCTTACAGTGTATCTATTTAAGTAATACATAAAGAATGATCATCTATATATGAAGAGAGAATGAGGGAAGTGGCAGAGATAACAATGTTAAAATTGAAAATTAAACTATAGAACCAGAAAAACAAAGAATTCTAACTCAGGCTTTCTTACTAAAATTGTCTCCCTTGTACATAACAGTGATACTATATCATCAACGGAAATTACTGTGGATTTATGACATATAGTATTAATTGTACGAATGTGTGTGATATATCTTACAAACAATGCGGGGAAAATGAAACTATACTCCATTCTAACAACAAAGCTATTAAGCTATTTGACACTGATATTATTACACTGGGTCCCAGAAACACTCTGATGCATTCGTATATATATATATATATACATATATATATATATATATATATACTTGCATAGCAAGTGACCTGATCTGAGATCGTGTGCTGGAATGAAAACAATTGCAGCGTGGAAGGTGTTTATAAGCCGTTTAAAATAACACACAAAAGCCGTCAGATTCACTTCAACATTTAAATTTAATTTGTCATAATATTTTCGTCACTTTGAGACCGCGACTTGTTCACTGACAAAATTCTGTGCTGCATCTATATACATATATATATATATATAGACACACATAGGACCACTACTAGCAAATAGACTTCAAATTGTGGACATTTGAAATGGAATGCTTCAAAAGTTTTATCACATAAATTCTTGTCATCTCATCCTAACCAAAGTGTAGCACCCAGCTCCCACGTAACAACACTGACAACAATAACTGACTGTCTCAAATTTATCGTTACCCACAACCTTCCATCTTATCCTATCTTTTCTATGTCTTCCACTCCTCAGTAAAACTATTGTATTCATTTCCTTTGCTTAAAGTTTTTGGTGGTGGTCGTCATTGTCGTGGACATTGGAAGTATTTCTATGATGGAAGTAATATAGAAAATTTGGTTTAAACCTCACTACACAACACATACTCACTTTATTAGACACCACCCATTGGTTACTCTTGGAAAAATTAAGCTAGTCTGACACTCCAGATGTTATCTTAAAAACTGACTTTTTATCACCTGCATACTCCTAAACTGCGAAATGATAAACACCAAGCAAACATTATTATATCTATACCCATTCAACCACCCACAGGTTTCAATTTACATAGTGGTTTATTTTCAAATCCAAACCCCATTTTTCATATTAGATTATTCAAAAATATTTCTTCTAATTTCAAATTTATTTTGATTACTTCAATTACTTCTTTTTCTATTTCCCCTCCCACAAATTATTTCATATTTTCTTTCTTGCATTTTTTTTATTAGCCATCAAATCATATTCTTCCTCCTCTTATTATTATTATTATCATCATTGCTTACTTTGAAGTAAGTAAAGCAAGAACATATCCAAGAATAAAGTTTTTTTTTACAAAATCTAACCCAAATTTTATATTTTCTGCACCACTTCTCAACCCCCCCACAAAAACCAACTGATCCAAAATTCAAAGGATCCAGAAGATATAATAATGATGATGATGATGATTTATTGGATCAATTATTTAAATATTGTGACCTGGTCATGATCCTATGTTGGAGGCTCTTTTTCTCTCTCTCTGACATTCAAACTCACCACACCAATTATTAGAAATAAGCAGGTTTATTAAAACAGATAACATAATCTATCTCACATTGTTCACTTATTTCTTACTTAATTACACCAAATTTTATTTGTTTTTATATTGTAATTAGTGACCTCTAGTGTTTTCACTTATAGGTTTTAAACTGAGCCAATTAGAAGTCCACTAAATTTCTGACATCATGTTCAGTCATTACAATAATTACCAAATTAACTAAATGGAAGTTGGAAGATAATGGATTAGAAGATACCCTGTGTAAAGGACAAATTTAAACAGAAAACCACATAAATAGTGACAACTGCAGTCTAATCAGGTCCACTCCCTGTTGCACTACAGTTTGCAACCACCACCAAAACCTAGGCACACATGCAGGTACACCAGAGAACTGTCTAAGGTATCACACAGTATGCTAGAAATAACAACCTAAATTTCCCCTCATGTCACACCTACACAGGAAAGTAATAACACATTATCATGGTCGTCATCATTATCATTGAACATCTACTTTTCAATGCTTGCAAGAATCAGATGGAATATTTTGAGGCAGCTTTCCTGCACCCAGCTGTCCTTCCTAGCAAGGTAATAATTACCCATGCCCTGGAATATTTATGGTCCTTTTCTGCACAGAAGACTGGATATGAAAGCTATCACGTATAGGATGATGATGCTTGTTTACAACCTTCATGTGATGCCAAGACAACTGTATACACACAAACACACACACACACACACACATATATATATATATATATATATATGTATGTATGTATGTATGTATAATCACTTGTTAAGGTTATCTTAACAGATTTTCTATAGAAATGATAGCCAACATTGATTCGTTATGATGTTTCGTAACTTACTACATTCAATGCGACTGAAGAGGGAAAATTAGGTAATGGGTATATATATATACACTCACACGTTGAGTTTCTTCTAGTTTTCCTCTACCAAATCCACTCACTAAGCTTCAGTGGGTCTTTAGTTTATGGTAGAAGACACTTTTCCTAGGTGCCATACAGTGGGGTTGAACCTGAAACCACATGCTCGAGAAGTAATATTCTTAACCCCACAGCCATCCTTGCACTTAACACACAGGATATTATAATCCTAAATACACTGCATGAAATAAAAACAAATAAATAACTCATATGGAATGGTCCCCATTGGAATGTCTTTCATAATATGTCTTCAGAATCAGATCTGACTTGGTGGGGGGGGGCATTGTACAACACTGACATCAATAACAACCACATAAGAATACGTTATAGAGTAGACAATATAAAAAACCCCCAGTAGCATCATGATGTGAAGGCCAAGAGAGAGAGAGAGAGAGAGAAGGAGAGTCTTGCTTATATATGTACAGTGTGGCTGAACAGGGGGTGGGTGGGAGTAAAAGGTGTCACAGTTACAATTTTTGACTTTGTGTCAAGTTTAGAAAATATTCTTGCTATTATTATGGAATTAATATATAACAATGTTGGATATCTTTATTATCATTATTAATGTGGCAATAATAAAGAAGATATTATTATTATTATTATTAATTACTAGAGCTGGAACACATACTCAAATAAAACTCTGAAAGTTTTGAATTCAAATCTGCCGAGATCGACCTTTGATCAACAGAAGCCCCACCTGTTTTTGTTTTTAGTTTTTGTGTGTTGTAAGTCATCTTTTGATATTGTCATCCATGTCTTGGGCCCTTTTGGCCAATAAAAGAAATCATTATTACTATTATTATCATTATTATTATTATTACAAAGAAAAGAAGAAACGTAATTTTTTTTACAGACATACTGGAATGTTATTCCTATATAATAATGGTCTCTAATACAAGCACAGAACAATTTAAAGGAAGAGGAATCAGAGAATTTTGCATCGACCCTAGTACACGACTGGTACTTACATCATTGCCCCCACTCCACCCACGACAGCCTGTAGATATACCGTAGTATAATAATAGCCACAACAGCTTAGAGCTTTTCCTCCTACTCTCTCGCTCTCAACTCTCTCGTTTTTTGTTTTTTCTATCACTGAGGCAGGTACTCCACCGGTGTGTATTTAGAAATTAGGCACAAGAAGAAGTACAGAGTAAAATTAAAACAAAAAAAGAGAGAGAAAGAGAAAATAAACATATATAAAAAGCGGCGACTATCACTCACACATGTACGGTGCGTAGCTTGTTAAGTAGAACAGAAATCCAGGTATTAAAGACGTTCGTTTGTTAATGAAGCCATGAAGACGATTCTAGGAAGGGCAGGTAACTACAGATAGCACGGCTACAGAAGGGAGACAACCGAGAGCACTTTGATATTTACGCCTTTCTCAACGACATTAAAATGACGTCATACGACATTCTTCGACTCTTTAAGTAATACAGCCACATATTTCGAAAGAAGTGTTTAAGTAATTCAGCCTTTACATTGTCTAATAAGTATTCGATCGATCCTGGAAAGATAAAAGGTTAAAGTTGACCTCGGCAAGATTTGAATTCTGGGATGACAAGAAACATAACTAATTACAAGGAAATCATTATGTCCCTTTATCAATTATGCCATCCACCATTTGAAAATAATAATATTGATAATAATATTAATAATAATCACAATAAAAGCTTTATTTATTTATAATTTAGTTCGTTGTTATTGTTTTTCGTTTGTTTTTTGTTCTTTTGTGGGTTTTTTTTAATCACCAGATTTGTTTGTTTTTTTCTTTTTGCAAGTTAAATACTACTGATGTGGTATATCAAAAATATATACACGTTGTTAGGTAATGTGAGATGGCGTGAATCAGTTAAAAAAAAAACGGTAAAAAAAAACAAATATCCAAATAAACAATAAAAAAAATCTGAAACAAAACTGAACTGAATTTTGAAGAAAAAAAATATACAAAAAATTCAAAAATAGAATTGCTACAAAAAATTTAACAAAAAAGAAAGTAAATAAAATAGTTAAAAGTAATTCTTTCTCAATGTTTCTTTTAAAAATATTAAGAGTAAAGTGTTCTCTCTTATTTTTCTTTCTTTTCTATAATTTTAAATTTGTTTGTGTGTAAATAAAAACAGAATTATCACGCTCCATTTATTGGGTTTGCATTGTGGTGGTGGTGGTGATCGTCGTATTGGCTGTGGTGGTCGTGGTGGACTTTTGCGGTTGGTGAGGGTTATGTATTGCACCTGCGGTTGACATTGCTATCATCGCTGCTGCAGCTGCAATTCCCGTAGAAGGTTTTTCAGGTGAGAGTTGTACAAGGGGTAGAACAGGTGTTACTGAAGGAGGATCTCTTGGTTCCACTGAAGTTGTTGTTGTTACTGTTGATGTTGATGTTGCTGATGCCGGTTCTGATTCTCCTGATGCTGTTCCTGGTCTTGCTGTTCTTGTCCTCGTTGGCAATGGATCCACCTTTTCACTATTATGATGTCTGCATATCAGAAGCTTCAGATCACCTTCAGGAAGGAACTTCAGGTGGTTCCAAGCATGGAAGTGGCGCTGGTTTCTAAAATCTTCACCATCCACCTCCAAGATTTCGTCTCCAACTCTCATTTCACCACACTTGTCAGCAATGCCACCTAAAGACAATTAAAAAAGATAATGAGAATAATAAAAATAAAACAAATAATTAAATTAAAAACTAAACCTTCAGCTGGACTAATTAAGTAATTGGAAGATTTTAGCAATCAATTGTGGCACAAGGCCAGCAATATTGGGGTCCAGGGGAGGGGAGGGAGGAGGGGAGGGAGGAGGGGAGGGAGGAGGGGAGGGAGGAGGGGAGGGAGGAGGGGAGGGAGGAGGGGAGGGAGGAGGGGAAGGGGACAGAGAGAGGAGGGAAACAAATAAAGAAAGATTATGTAAGTAAGAGAGAGTGAAACAGTGAAATACGAGAATAAACGTTACCTTTGAATATTCGCTTCACAGAAATTGGTCGATCTCCGAGAGGACATCCGATCCCTCCGCCTAGGCTGAAGCCTAAACCGGTTACCCCTTTACGCAGGATGACCTCAAAGGTTTCAGAATCTGAAAGAGAAATAAATGCTTAAATAAACATTGTACGAAGCATTGAAGTAGAGATTTATTGTACATGGCATTCTGTCACTTACGACGTCGAGGGTTTCAGTTGATCTGATCAACGGAATAGCTTGCTCATGAAATTAACGTGCAAGTGACTGAGCACTCCACAAACACGTGTACCCTTAATGTAGTTCTCAGGGAGATTCAGTGTGACAGTGTGTGACAAGGCTGACCCTTTGAAATACAAATTCAACAGAAACAGGAAGAAAGTGTGAGAGAAAGTGATGGTGAAAGAGTACAGCAGGGTTCGCCACCACCCCCTGCCGGAGCCTCGTGGAGCTTTAGGTATTTTTGCTCAATAAACACTCACAACTCTTGGTCTGGGCATTGAAACCACGATCCTAAGACCATGAGTTCGCTGCTCTAATCACTAGGCCATTGTGCCTCCACAGAAATTTATTAATCAAAACATCAAATAACGGAGGAACATACCCAAGTGAAAGACAGAGTAGCCATGACTGGAACAGCACTAACCATGACTCATCTTGTTTAGGACTGACCTAGGGCTAAACAACAGTTGTGTACTGGGGTTGATCTAATCGACTGCCCCCTCCTCCACTCCCCCAAAATTTCAGGCCTTTTGCCTAGAGTAGAAAAGAATCGTTAGTACACAGGGCAAAATGTTTAGTGGCATGTCATCCATTTTCACAGGCTGAGTTCAAATTCTGCCAGGGTCAACTTTACCTTTCATCCCCTTCCAAGAGGCTGAAATAAGTACCAGCTGAGTACTGTGGTTGATGTAACCAATTTACCCCACTCCCGCGAAATTGCTGGCCTTGTGCCAAAATCTGAAACCAAACTATAACAACAAATACCATCAACACTCACCTTCGCCGACAAATGGTCTGGCCAACAGAAGTACGATTCTTGTGGCGGTGGTTTGCAGAAAGGTTTTCATATCCATCACAGTCTGGTTCCATGCTGGTTTGCCATTCATATAAAGCAGTAAATCTCCCTCACAGATATACTGTTGTCGCTTCGCAGCACCATCTGGCTCTAACAAAGAGATCTAGAACAAAACAAAAAATAAAGGAAAACAAAAAAAATTAATAAAACAAAGCTAACTTAGAGTTTTTTTTTTGGTGAACTGACAATGTACAAATGGAAATGGAGTATACAGTATGTGTGTGTTTATGTATATATATATATATATATATATATATATACATATATATCATCATCATCATCATCATCGTTTAACGTCCGCTTTCCATGCTAGCATGGGTTGGACGATTTGACTGAGGACTGGTGAAACCGGATGGCAACACCAGGCTCCAGTCTGATTTGGCAGAGTTTCTACAGCTGGATGCCCTTCCTAATGCCAACCACTCAGAGAGTGTAGTGGGTGCTTTTACGTGTCACCCGCACGAAAACGGCCACGCTCGAAATGGTGTCTTTTATGTGCCACCCGCACAAGCCAGTCCAGGGGCACTGGCAACGATCTCGCTCGAAAATCCTACAGGAGCCAGTCAGGCGGTACTGGCAACGGCCACGCTCATATATATATATATATATTCTGAATTTGTGTAAAGGTGTATAGAATAATATATCGGTTGAATAAAGTTACAACATGGTCTGGTTTTCACGTGTTTCTATTATTGCATTATAAAATATTTTTTTTACAATTTTGAAGTGTGTTAAACATTAAAAAAAAATATTTTGTAACGTTCATAACATTCAGTTAGCGCTTTCATACTATCAAATCCACTCACAAGAAGATGAGATGAGATGATCAAAATAGATGATGGAAGAATTACTCCAATATTTACCAATAATTCCTGTTTCTCTCCTTTTTGAAGACGTATCCCAACTTTTTCAGAGGCTTCTTTTTCAACAATACAAATGTGGATGGAATAGTGATTTGACAAGCCAAGTTTGTCTAATGCAAAGTTAGCTTTACTCACAAAATCTATCACTGTATCTTCATCCAGTAATGAAAGTTTTAACACATCTTGTGATGATTCTGGCTCAGAAGGTAATGCAAAGTTTGTCTGACCAAATCTAGTGCTGATGCACCATTTCCTCTTGGTGAATACCATATATGGTTCTATGCATGTCTTGGCTAATTCCTTTCTACGTTGTATCGACATTTGTTTTGAACTGTTCTCACTTACTGTTGGGTCTGAGTGGAACACCAATGACTTTTCAGAGATCAACTCACTCCTTGGAGATACCTGTGAACGCCCTCTGCTCCTTCTCAACATCACCACAGATGAACCGTCTGTTGACTGTGGCGATTGATTGGTACCTTGAATTACTTCACTTTTGTTCGGGGATTTTGGGATATTTACAGCAAGTTTCTTATGTTCTTCTGAAGGCAAATTATCTTTGAGATCATCACCAGCGGTCTTCTGAGTTCCTTTTCTGGAACTCTCTACTTGAGTGACTGATTCAAGTGTTTCTCTTTTGAGTGAACCTCTTCTTCTCTCTACTTCAGGAATTTCTTTGTCAGCTTTGAGTGGAAATGTTTCTGCTTTTGCCGTTGAAGGAGTTTGAAATTTATTTTGTGAAACAGCATCATCTTTGGAAATTGTAACTTGAGATGAATTCACGCTAGATGTTTCTACGAGAGACTGAGGAAGGTCTTTCGAAACTTTTGGCTGCATTACGATTGGTTCTGATGTAGCAATCTCTGCTTTAGGAACTTCGGCAAAATTATGCTTAGATTTTTGTACGTCCATCACACTTTCTATGACAGGTGAAACATTTGGTGATCCTGGTGCAAAGTCTGTGAATAGAATTTCTGAAGCAGAAGGTGAAGTAATTTGTCTAACAACTGGTGCATTTGTGTGGGAAGATTTAAATATATCAGGAAGTTTACGATTGGAAGTAATTCTAGGAGAAATTGGTTGTTCTACAGCTGGTGTTACCATCTGGCTGGAAACGGTTTCAGTTTCTTTACTCTTTGATGCTGAAAATGATGGTGGCATAGAATGAGAACTCACTGATTCTTCTTTTTGCACAAATTCTATAGGTGCTACATGGCTTTCAGTTGAGATTGAAACCAAAGAACTATTTGTAGGGGTCAATAGGCTCATTGATTCTAAAGTGGGTGGCAAGTTTGTTGACCATTCCATTTTTGTTTCATTCTTATCTGGTATTTGCTTAATATTACTGGACTGTATTGCAGAACTTCTTGAAGGTGAGTCCAACTGATCAGATGAGACTACTGTAAACTGGTACGACTCTTTCTTGTGGTTGTCTTTTATTGGTTCAACAGCAACATGTGAGATACTCGATGTCAATACAGATGGCGTTTTCTCTTTGCTGTTGTCAGTTGAGAAATCTGAAAGGTCTACCAGTGGAAGAGAACGTGGGGAGGTTCTACCATTCCGAATTGAATGCTTATCTTTAGTTACAACCACACGTGAACAAAGGACCTCTTCAACAGCATCTTTCTGTGTAAAATCTGACTTTTTGGTAGCAGACAATGGAGACGAGCTGGTCCGTTTATCTGATGTCTCTGAATTCCAATTTGTGGGTTTCTTTGATGAAGATTCCACAGGGTTTTGAGTGTCATTCTTCGTATTGTGAATAATTGCTGGCTGATTTTCAGAGAAGCTTGAATTAACAGAAACAAGCTTTGGGGAGGAAGGAATAATCACTGGACCAATTTTTGAATTGGGTAAACTTGAAGGAACAGATTTGAAAGTAGAATCTATTGAAAGAAGAAGAGAAGAAAAATCAAAATAAATCAATCAAGAAACAAACTGAAACATATTGAACATCATATAAACAATTAATTCATTAACAATTAGAAAGATTTAAAAAAAAAAGAAAACCTTAAATTAAGTTTAGTTAAGAATTTATTAAAATTTTCAATCATGTCATCCATCTTTTCTACATTAAATTTGATATTTTCTGATGCTTACAATTTACTGCATCCATTTTCAACTAACTATTTTCTCAGAGAAAACAAAAGCAAAGAGATCCAAGAATATGTTTTTGTTGTATCTTAGTAGCAGTGTGGGGGAGGGGGTCATTATGCTACCACTAATTTAGTGTAAAATTTTGGAACAAAATTTTTTCCCTTCATCTTCAAACTTGACTTCAGCTTTGCCCTGTGTACAAGTCACAGCCCAGTGTTTTTTTTGCATTTGAAATCAAATATACAATAGTGTAACTTATACACAACTAGCTCCAATAATTGTTTCAGAAGTATACAAAACTGTCTCACATGCACAGCAACAACAAAATTTAGATACAAAATTAAGACATCTTGGACTAGAATGGAATAAAAAATAAATAAATAAATAAACGGAAAAAAAAATTATCCAGAAAAGAAATGATGAGAGTAAATATATATATATCTATATATATATATATATATATATATATATATATATATATATACACACATTAAAACTGATTAACAGTTATCTAATAAATACACTCAACTAGGAATAAAACCTTCAAATGTTAGTTGTGAACACAAAAACAAACCAAAACCAAATCCAAACATGCTGTTGTGGTTGATGATGATGATGATGACGATGATGATGGTGGTTATTGTGGTCGGGCTAGTGGTGATGGTGGTTGTTATGATGATGACAATGATAACAAAGGTGATATTTTTAGTGCCACAGTAATAATAATAATGATAATAATAATGATAATAATAATAATAATAATAATAATAAGCAGCCAGGAAGTGCAGATGCAATATCGAGGCAAATATGGAAAGTATCTAAAAAAAAAGGTGGGGTGGGTGAAAGAAAGCATTGCCAAAGCCAGGTGGTAAAATATACAATAAAAAAAGATAAAGAAAATATGCGTTAAAAAAGAGAACACAAATATTAAAAATAAAATTAGAGCAAATGATAGAAAAACTAGAAATATGTAAATGTGTCAGTGCAGTGTTTGATCCCTTATAGCAATGGTTCTCAATTGGGGTCCACCTGACTTATTGGGTCCCTATAAGGTTTTTGTTGTTAAGATTTATGTGAAATAAATTGGTTATGCTTCTGTAACACACAAAAAAATCACTTCTTATTGTCCTAAATACAAGAAGAAAACTCATATACAGGCACCAAGTTTGGCACATAGAAAAAAAGTAAGATAAAGACCCCCTTCGGTCAAGAATGACCATGGGATTGCACCTAGAAAGTTCCCCTACTGAGGCACAAGTCCAGGAAAGGTTGTTTATGGAAGACAAGCAGTCACCCATGCATACCAGCCTCCTCTTTCGATGCCACTGATTTTATCCAAGGGAAAGTCAAAGGCTGATACAGCTTGGCACCAGTGATGTTGCAACTCGTTTCTACAGCTGAGTGAACTGGAGCAATGTGAAATAAAGTGTCTTGCTCAAGAATACAACACATAGCCTGGTCTGGGAATTGAAATCACTACTGCACGATTGTGAGCCTGACACTCTAACTACTGAGCCATGTGCCTTCACCAAATTTGGCGCATAATCATATACAAAACAAACACAGTCCAACATCTGTTCCACAGACATGTTATTGCTGGCTTCTTTCAGTGCCTTTTCCACTGGTACTTCATTGGCCTTTGCTCTTTAAAGTTGACTCACTACCTTTTGTTATCACACACACTGTAACCACCCACTCAATCACAGGTTCCACACTCTGAAATTCTCCACCCATACATACGTCTTTGCTGCAGACATCAACTTCCAACAGTTTAAGCAAAATATTAATGGCATCAAGCTTGCTGATCTAGCTGCAGGAATTGTGAAGAGTTTGGTCACAGCTCCTTCCTCCACATTGAATTAATAACATATATATTTATCTATTTATTCCTATATACCATTTAATATACACAGTATTTAGATATGAGCCATTAACAGTTTCTGTGGAAACGCAATAATTTAATAGATTTATACATTATTCCCCGTGTCTTCTTCCATCAATCCTTCAGACTCAAATACATATGGTTGGTCTTGTTTGAAAAACAGGATGGTTGTCTATGAGAAAGCACAAGAAAATACAAGAATACACCATCCTTTCAGTTTTTCTTCTGTTTTCTCATATAAATATATATGTATATATGCGCGCGTTTCTCTACGTTTGTATACATTTGTGTGTGCATGTGTCTATGTGCATGTGTGTGTGTGTGTGTGTATATATATATGTATATATATAATATATGTACATATATATATGTATATATATATGTTTGCACTTTTGTTTAAGTCTCTCTATGTGTGTGTATATATATATATATATATATATATATATATATATATATACATATGCACAAGTTTGCATGTATGTTTACACATATATAAGCATATATATATATATATATATATAAATATACATGTGCATGTGTGTGTGTGTACACACACACATACATGCACACATACACATATATATTTGCATGTACACACATGTTTATGCATACATGCATACAAAAAGAAAAGAAAAAACAAGACAGAGAGAAAGAGAGAGGAAGAGAGAGAGAGAGAGAAAGGCACACAAAGATTTCCCCAAACGTATCATTAGATGTTTAGATTTCACACAAAAGCCATTGGTGTTTATAGAATATTTATAACACAAGTGCAAAAAAAAACAATAATATTAGTGCATATTTCATATTAATTGCAATGAAAGCAAACACAGCAACAAACGGTGCATCACAGCGATATATACATATATGTATACATACAAACATATATATATATATAACATATATTACATATATATGTATATATGTATATATAAGAAGCAGGGATCTCCTGTGAATGTTATACTTAGTTGTATAATATAACTGTTTAATAGTTTCTCTGTTTATCCAGCCATTGTCTTTGCTGTTGAAACGATGGGGTGCATGTTTTCATGAATATAGCAATATTTTTTTGGCAGTGAGTGGTGATATAGTTGTGGAGCTGTAGCATTTGGTGGCTTTATATCACCTTTACTCGCTTTTCTCTTATCCTATCATCCGATTTTTAGTTTGTTATGCCATGTGGGTAGTGCCTGACGATTGTGCTAGGACGCCAGATGTGTTAAAAAATACTGTCTGGCATGCTCTCAGCACATGAAACTAATAGGAGTACATATATTGTGGTTATTAAATAATAATTTTATATATATGAAGGTTAGCAGGCTGAAACTTTGAAGTCACAGTCACCCAATGTCTTGTAATAGTTTAATAAACATGTCCTTGACTAAAAAGTATTGAGTAATTCTTTAGTTCAACGTTAAATTGATTTTATATATATTTTGACTTAAAAACAAACATATATATATATATATATTATTTCAGATTTCTCCACTCCCCCGCTTCCGATCGGGGTCTGCTTGCCCTTGCCAGTAGGACAGTGTCATTCAAAGGTTAAAACGATGCAAAGTACACTGTGACCAGTGATATATAATAACACGCGATAGTCTGATATATATATTCTTTTATTCATTTATTTGTTTCAGTCATTTGACTGCGGCCATGCTATAACACCGCCTTTAATCGGCTCAAAGCTATAGTAGAAGACATTTGCCCAGGGTGTCACGCAGTGGGATTGAATCCGGAACTATGTGGTTGGTAAGCAAGCTACTTACCACACAGCCACTCCTGCACCTATAAACATACATACATATATATATGTATATATAGATATATATATATATATATATATATATATATATATATATATATATATATATATATATATATATATACATATATACACACACACATATATACTGCAACTCTTCATCAGGAACATAATCCCACATGGCCTCAGACTCAACACGGAGGCCTACATCAAGTGCTTGGAGGCAATAGTGCTGCCCTAGGTGAAGAGAGTGGCTGCTGGAAGACCTTATGTCTGGCAACAGGACTCTGCACCAAGCCACACAAGCAGGAGAACCCAGTCATGGCTGTCAGACAATTTTTGCAACCACTTCACCCCTAACATCTGGCCACCTAATTCCCCACACTACAATCCCCTTGATTATTATGTGTGGGATGCAATTGAGTAAGAGACCAACAAAACTGCTTGTAACACCAAAGATGAACTGAAGGCAAGGATTATGGCAGCATTCACCAACTTAAACGAGGAGACCGTCCAGAAGTGTTGCAAGAGATTCCAAAGTCATCTAGAAGCCATGGTCAGAACCAATGGCGATTTGACAGGCCACATCAAGCTCCAATGTTAGCTTTGGCATGGTTTCTATGGCTGGATATCCTTCCTAATGCCAACCACTTTACAGAGTGCACTGTGTGCTTTTTTGATGCTATCAACACACACACAATCTATAAATGAAGTCCTAGTTTTGAACATCTGACATTTCTCTTAAAACTGGAATGGGGATTTCTGAATAGTATCTACTTTATCCTGAACCTTAATAATTAATTTATAGTTAGTTAAAGAATCAGGAGACCTCTGCTTCTTTGAAAAAGGCAAAACCTCCTAGAAAGCAAAAAGAATTATTCCTTCAGAATAGAATTTCTGTGCGTAGTGTCTATGAGTTTAGCAGGATCTAGATAGTGCACTGATTGGTGCATTGTAAGGTGCACACTCTTACCTTGTACTTTAACAGTTTGAAGAATGTTTTCAGAGACTGCTGTTTGTTTTATTAACGGTGTTTGCACGGCAGTTTTGAATGTTGGCTCAAGTGGCTCTTCATAAAACGGTGACAAAGCTGGTCTTTCAGGGACTATTGGAAGACTTCGACTTATGGATTTCTGTTCTTCAGCAATAATATCTGGATGGTACTGTTCGATATTTGCTTCTTGTGGCAAAGGAACTGATGGTAGAGATCGACTACTATCTGGGCTTTCAGCAACAACTGGAATTTTAGGAAGATGTCGACCAGAAGATTCTCTCACCTCTTTTATATCGGTGTATTGTTGAGGAAGACCAATTACGAACATTTCAGGTGTTTGTTCAAGAGTGTTCCCTTCGGTTTTAATATATTCCACACCATTTTTTTGCATGGTCTGAGATCCATATGTATTAAAACCAGATTCAGGAAAAAAATTATTTTCACCGTTTCTTCTTTTGGGAGATAAGGCTGGATTTAGTTCTCTGACAGGTGAACCTATTACTCTTCTGGTCCCATTTGGAGAAGCCGGAGTGGGAACACTATGGTGACTATTAAGGTCACTTGAAGAATCTTCGAAAGGTGTTAATTTCATGGTTTCATTTAATTTATCTGCATTAGGAGATGTCATCGAACCTCTTGGTGTTGGTAAGGTTCTACGTTTTGGTCGAAAGTTATCTTCTTGGTTACTTGTATCACTTTCTGACAAGGGTGAGTGAGACCTTCTTGGAAGGAGTTTGGGCTTCCCATCTTCTATAATAGGAAGGGATCTTTTCTGTGATAAGGGCTGTGCACTGGGATTTTTCATGAACTCCTCTGGAGCTGTATGAGATACTAAAGTGTGTTCAGGTTTTATTGCTATATCAAGTGTTATTAAATCTTCAGAGCCTCTTACAAAGACAGAATCATTCTCTAAATTGCGATCAATTCTATTCCATTTGATAGGGGCCACATTTTCTTTTTCTATTGGATCAAAATCTTCTAACAGACTTTGATCTTTGATATCATCCAAACCAAATGTTCTAGCAGAATGAGAAGGTTTCTTTTGAGTTATTTCCAAAATGCTTTCACTAATTACAGGCTTGTTCTCAGGTATTTCTTTAGAAAATTCTTTGAATTCCACATCATCATTGAGCTGCCCATTCTCTGTATTAGGCAACTTTGTGTTACATTGCCAGATTCCCAAAGTTGTTTCCTCGTTCTTATCAGGAGTCTTTGCTTTTGACAACTGACCCATGGCTCGAGATTTCTTTAACTGTGGAACAATTTTTTCTTCCTCAAATATTTCTTGTAAATAACTAATGCCATAGCTTTTCTGTTTAGTTGAGTGATTACCTCTTGTCTTGTTCTCCTCAGTGTTATCATCTTCCATGCTTACTGGATGCAATTTGGGAAGTTTCTGAATGTTCATAGAATATCTTGGTTTTTTCACAGCAGGAACAATAGCTTCTTCATTCATTGTATTTGTGTTAGGACTTGAATTAACAGCACCATACTTTTTATTCATTAATTTGGATTCCACAAATTTTGGTTTTATCAGTAATTCTTGAATAACAGATGCATTAGTTATGGAATTTCCTGGATGTTTGTCAGTAGAACGAGATGTTTTTGGAGAAGTTCCATCAACTGTCAGAATATCAAGATCATCCATTCGATACTTACTTTGATCATTACTTTTATTATGTAAGACTCTCTGTCTTGGAGCAGGTTTTGGCCGAGCAAAAATACCAGATTTCTGCGTTGGTTCAATCACTGGTTCTGCTACAGTATCTTTCTCAGGTGAGAAATTACTTTTTAAAGTCATTTTTACATTGGGTTTAGAGTTTAATTCCTCTGTTTTTTCTATAACCAAAATGTCATCCATACTAAAAGTATTATTGTTAACATTTTTAGGTGCTTTAAAATCTGATGCAAACCTGTGTTTATGAACAGCCTGAACCAGTTCTTCAACTGCTGCAGGCTTCGGTGAGGAATTTTGAGCTGATTTCATATTCACGGCACGGATCTTTTCTGTCACACCATTGCAAGTCTTAATTTCAACTCGCCTCGATTTCTTACTTTTCTGTGGTGGAGAATTATATCTTTCAACAAGTGATTGAACAGATTTCGCTTTAGCAGGAATTATTAAGTCTTCTTTGGCAATGTTTCCAGATGGCACAGTTGTGTTCTTGGTGGATTTTTTAACCCAAACTGACTTGTTCTTCTCTTCAGGGTCAACCAAATCCATATCCCCAGGCTTTGGGAAATAACGTAAGGGTTTTCTAGCACTAGCTTGTGGAGGAGCACTGTAATTTATAATTCTAGAACTTTGCAATGGTACAATTACATCTTCTTGGATATCCATAGGGGACTGGTTCCTATTTGTGTTATTTTGGATCACAGAATTCTGAGCTTTGGAAATGTATTGCTTTTTAATTGGTTCTGCATGGTCTTGTAAAATGTCTGGAAGTGCTCTTTTCTCTACTTGGATTTTAGGAGAATCTGTCTTCATTGGTTCAGACCGGGACAAGGAAACATTGCTTGGTTTTAGATTATCATCCTTAAAGTTGCTACTGTTACTGCTGCTGCTGAAGCTGCTGGATACACTACTCATACTATCAGTTACATCGTGGTTGTTGGTCCCAAAAATGTCCGCGTAATTCCTTGTATTACTCGGTTTTGTTTCAGTGATTTGCTGAAGGTCATCATTGAGGGTTTTCTCTACATGAACAGGTTTATCTAGGCTGGGTTTAGCATTAATCTCTAAAGCACTTGGGCCTTTATCTCTAACACTAGACTGTTTAAAGAAATTAAAATTACTATCCTTTGTTGAGCTGTTACTTGAATTGTTGGTGCCTGTTTTAGCTTTGTCAAAAACCGTTTTATCTTTAGTTTCCACCTTTGATAATGAGCTCATACTTGTGATAGAAGAAATTTTTACTGGTACCGTGAGGCCAATTCCATTTTGATTTGTGCTGTTTTCCCTTCCAAATTTATCAGCATCTGAGGAAATTAAGTTAGGGTGAGGTAACACACTTTGATATTTCATTTTTGGTTTTAATAATATATAATTTGGAGGGGAGGAGGAGAGATGGGGATTTCATAAAAAGAAAGCAAAGAAACAATTTAATCCAGAAAGCAAAACTTGAAAGAAAAATAATGAAAATAATGCAATTCCAGGGGACTAAGAAGAGGAAGCAAATATATATATATATATATATATCATTACACTTAGCATGGAAATTATAAAATAGGCCAGATTATCATATCAATTAACAATGACAACAGCAACATAAAATAAAACATTCTTTTTATAAAAAAAAGATTATATATATATATATATATATATATATATATATATATATATATATATATTAAGCAGCAATAAGCTTATGTGAATAGTCACAATGAAGAAAACATTGCTTGTAATTAAAAACCTGTAATTCAAGTGAAAAAAGCAAACAATAAACCCCAATAAATAATAAATTTATATATATACGCATGTGTGTGTGTGTGTGTGTGTGTAGAACTTTGTCATATATATAAAAAAAAACTTTAAATTATATATTTATATATGTGTATCCTTTTGTGACCCTTTCATATTGATTTCAAATCCTTATTTCTAATTCCACTTCATGTTGTGAGGAGATAGTTATCTCATTTTGTAATTGTGGCCATCCTGAAGGAATCACACACGAATAGCTAAAACTTTGATAGATTTCTTTGCTTTGTCTTTTTCCAGGATTTTCTTTCCTGGAAACTCAGAATCTAGTTTCATGTCGGAATTATTATGATGGATGCTGCCAGATCAAAGTTGGGTGTGTGAAATACAGTTTACAAGCAGAGGCTGTATGTGGTCACCTGATCTGTTAGAAATAGGAGTTTTCTCTCAAATCTCTGAAAAAAAAAGTAGGGGACAGAACACATTGGGTAATGTAGTCCTACATACACAATACATGAGAGAAATATAGGGCAGTCATGGTTGAATCATTTTTTTTTATCAGAGGTTTATTACTAAATAGTAGCAACAGAGCTTTCAGGATTATATCGCTTTTTTTCCCTGATGAGAAGATTGCATTGCTTTACAACCTTTTATTCCCTCTGGAATAATACCAATGTTTTCTTCGAAATACATGTCGGAAGTATAAAGATTTGAATAACATCTGCATTTAACTCCATTTCTTTATTTATCCATGTTATACAAAGACATTTCACTAAACCCTGGAATTTCTACCTTTATATATCCTTGTAAAATCCTTGGTACTTATGTGAATTTGTGGTACCCTGGTATCTATTTATTTTTTCTGTGTTATTTGTACACATTGAAAAAATACACATACATTTATATATATATATATATATATATATATATATATATATATATATCATCATCGTTTAACGTCCGCTTTCCATGCTAGCATGGGTTGGACGATTTGACTGAGGACTGGTGAAACCGGATGGCAACACCAGGCTCCAATCTAATTTGGCAGAGTTTCTACAGCTGGATGCCCTTCCTAACGCCAACCACTCAGAGAGTATAGTAGGTGCTTTTACGTGTCACCTGCACGAAGCCCAGTCAGGTGATACTGGCAACGGCTATATATATATATATATATATATATATATATATATATATATATATATATATATATATATATATATATATATATATATATATATATATATATATATATATATATATATATGCGTGTGTGTGTGAAGGGCATGGCTCAGTGGTTAGAGCATCGAGCTTACAAGTGTGAGGTTGTGAGTTCGATTCTTGTTGTGTTCTTGAGCAAGACACTTTATTTCATGTTGGTCCAGTTAAGTCAGTTGTAGAAATGAGTTGCGACATCACTGGTGCCAAGCTGTATTGACCTTTGCCTTTCTCTTGGACAACATCAGTGGCGTGGAGAGGGGAGGCCGGTATGCATGGGCGACTGCTGGTCTTCCATAAACAACCTTGCCCGGACTTGTGCCTGGGAGGGTAACTTTCTAGGTGCAATCCCATGGTCAGTCATGACCGAAAGGGGTCTCCTCCATATATATATATATATAAATATATATATACACACACACACACACACACACACACATATATATATATACATACACACACACACATGCATACATACACCCACACATATATACACACACATATTCACACACACACTCATACCAATTCAGTATCATTTTTATAATTATTCAACATATAAATAGGGGGAAAAAATGTATACAATAAAATGCAGAAACTACAACAGAAATTACTTGCTCACCTATGGAGCATTATTCAATAAAATACTACAAAATCTAAGTCATAATCCATTGTTGTCTTCTCAGAGTCTAAACATTGATTTTTTTTCCCACGGTCTGCTGTAGATATTTGCTTTGATATTTTGTACTGTTTTTGCTTCTTTCTGTGTTTTTTTTCTTGCCTTGGTGACATAATTTGAAGAAAAATGTAACTAAGGAAGGATTTCACAGGGTGAGAAATCAGTGACATTAATACAGAAAGAGAAACAAATTGTAATAAGGTGTCATGTCTTTCTATTGAGAGGTACGGATCTTTGGTGTCTGACATTTGTGTGTTTCACGAGTTGATTGATATTAATCTCTCTATTTGAGAGAGGGAGAGAGAGTGAGTGTGTGTGTGTGTGTAAATATACAAACACATATATACATATGCGTATGTATACATATATCAATATATACATACACACACCAACATGTCTCTCTCTCTCTCTCTCTCTCTCTCTCTCTCTCTCTATATATATATATATATATATATATATATATATATATATATATATATATATACACACATATGTACACACACACACACACACACATATATAGATAGATAGATAGATAGATAGATAGATAGATAGATAGATATATACACACACATATACATATATATATATATATATATATATGTGGTACCTGTAATTCAGAAGTCCAGTGTTGTTATATTTTCTCTTGCTGATTGTTCAACCTGATAATTGTGTTAAAAAAAAAATCAATGATGTCTGTGGAATACCCAACAGCTTACACTTTAATTTCACAAGTAGAAATTTAGTAGGTCATCATCATTGAAACCAACAGAGAACTAACCAAATGGAAAATATTCAGTAGGAGTAAGAGCAACAAAAATAACAGCGGACAAATGACAAGAAGAAAAGTTCGTTATGAAATAGGCGGCTTAAATTGCCTTCCCAGGCAACGCCCAGGTACTGTAACCACTAAATATGAACAGAATGATAAGTAAATAAATAAATAGGAATATTTAAATATGTAAATAAATATTTGCTGATTCAGGAATAGGTGGGTGATTGTTTATATTGTAGCAACTATAGTACCAGTTATTATCAGGGTCAAAGCAGGGAGACTCGATACGTTTATCTGTTATCTTTTATTCTATAGTTTATCTGCCTTTTGTTGTTCTTATTGCTGCCGTTGCATTTGTTTGAAAGAAAACAGGTAGCAAAGAAAAGAAAGAAAAGCAGAAATATTTTTGTTTGAATTTTTGGAAAGTTATTTCTTTTTCTTTCATTTGTTCTCAGTTTTTTTCTTTAAAGAAAAAAAAAACTTCATTTTATTTTCTTCAGAAAAATACACACCTACATACAACAGAGAAAATATTTCATGGTATATTGCTGCTACTTGCTTAATTATTTCCATATGAAATGGAAACAAATATAAATTAACAATGACAGGTTAAATCTCGTTCGTTAAATAATAAAAAAGAAAGGGTTAACAATGAAGACAAGAAAGAAGATACAATAGCAGATTTAACCCTTTGCCTATCCAAAATATTCTCATAATTATGGCCAAAGTATCCAGGCTTGTTTTCTGGCTTTCGGTTAACCCTTACTTCAAATGTTCTTATATAAAGCTTTCCTTTCGTAAGCCTCAAGTTACTCTGGTGGTTGAGAAAACTTGGGAATGCATATGATGTAGGATGTTGGGTTGCCAGAGTAACATGCCCTGTGTATTTCATGTGATACACAGGACAAGCAAAAGGTTGAGTCACAATGTTTCCCTTAGATTTTTGTGAGTTTTTTTGGAATTGACTTTGTCTTGACTCAGTGGTTAGGGCATCAGGCTCACAACCATGAGGTAGTGAGTTCGATTCATGGACTAGGCTGTGTGTTGTACTCTTGAGCAAGACACTTTATTTCACATTGCTCCAATTCACTCAGCTGTAGAAATGAGTTGAGATGTCACTGGTGCCAAACTGTATCGGCCCCTTTGCCTTTCGCTTGGATAACATCGGTGGCATGGAGAGGCAGGCTGGTATGCATGGGTGACTGCTAGCCCAGACTTGTGCCTTGGAGGAGAACTTTCTAAGTGCAATCCCATGGTCATTCATGATTGAAGGGGATCCTTACCCTACACATACGTGAACTCTCTTGTTGTTAGACGACCTATGAGGGTTCAATTTCTTACAGAACAACCACACAAACGATTTGTCTTTAGAGATCAAATGTTAATGTCGCACATAAGATCGCACCCTCCCTCAAATCAACATTACCTGTACAGGTACGCGACATGCTATATGTCAGCTGATGAAATGATTGCAGAGCAATGTGAAATGAAGTGTTTTGCTCAAGAACACAATGCAATGCCTGGTCTGGGAATTGAAACCATGATCTCGCAAACGTGAATGCAACTCACTAACCACTAAGTGAACCACATGAACGAGAACTCTGTAAATAAATGGCTATTGAATTGTACTCTGCTTGTGAACTTCTTCGTGTTCCAGATCCTTGAAACTACAAAAATAATTATAATGGGAGACAGAGATACTCCACAGGTTTTCATAAACCTTCCATTCCATTATAACATCAATTACAATAAGACATGATTAACAAAATATAATTGGTTAAATTGACAGGTAAGTATAAATATAATTTAACAGAAGAAATTGAAGACAAGTAATATTACAATGTTTAAAACAAAAACATTAAAAAAAATGCAATATAACTGTACAATATTCTTCCAAAGAAATAGTAGGGGAAATTAGCTCAGCTTACTTACCTGCAATATGAGATTTCCAGTCAGTTATGGGTAAAACAGAAGCTATGACGGTAATTAATCCTCGAGGCAAAAGTCGAAGGATTTGTTGTACCTGCGAATCAGTTACATTCATAAGGTCAGTGCTGTTAACAGAGAGTATATAGTCTCCAACCCTGGAAAATTTTAAGGAAAAGGATATGTATGTATACATATATATATCAAGGAAAAGGAGAGGTGTGTGTGTGTGTATATATATGTATGTATATATGCAGTCAAATCAAATAAGCAAACAACAAAATTAACAATGACAAATAAGAGGACATGCAGAAGGAATGTATTAGTTTGACACTTGGAAAAAAAAGAGAGAGTTCTTGATGTTTTGAGCATAGCTCTTTGTCGGAAAGGAGAAAGGGAAAAGTCCAAAGAAGGAAAAGAAATCGCCAACAGCACGTGTGTAGTTACATTGTTTAATGTCTGCTTTCCATGCTAGCATGGATTGGACAGTTTGAAAGGAGCTGGCCAGGCAGAAGACTGGGAATTGTAGTTGTGATCCCTGCGCCGGTGGCACATAAAAAGCACCGTCTGAACGTGGCCAATGCCAGAGCCGCCTTGACTGGTTTCCATCCCAGTGGCACGTAAAAAGCACCCACTACACTCTTTGAGTGGTTGGCATTAGGAAGGGCATCCAGCTGCAGAAACACTGCCAGGTCAGACTGGGGCCTGGTGCAGCCTCCTGGCTTCCTAGACCCCAGTCGAACCATCCAACCCATGCCAGCATGGAAAACGGACATTAAACGATGATGATGATGATGATGATGACGTATTAGACAAAATATTTGGGATATTAAGTAATGTCCCCTTCTTTTCAGGGCCTAAATCTGAGATCGATGTTGTATTTCCTCTCACTGGCATAGACAAAATCAAACAGTTGTAATGATTTATATTTCCAAAATGCATCCAAGATATGAATGGAACTTTTATAAAAGATTCAGATTAACTAATAGAAAACATTCTGATCATTATTAATTTCTAAATTTGGCATTTAGTAGATGTCTATTTGAGATGCCATGCAAAATTAACTAAACGATATGGCTATTCTTGTGTCCATAAAAAACTCATAAACAAGATGAACGCAAAAATCACTAAAAAGAAAAAGAAGATAAAATAAAATATAAAATAACATATAAACAAAAACTCACTTAATGTTCCCATTTTTTCCAATTGTGCTTTGGCTTTTAATTTCTGATACTCTGACAAAACCATTTTCATCCACGGTCAGTGTCATCCCTAAACCAAGAATCCCTTTCAATACTTCCACCCGAAAGGGTTTCTCTTCAGATCTAGTTTGGTTACTGTTTTTCCTTTCCTGTTTCATCGTACTTGAGAAGAGTCTCTTTGATAAAATAAGTTTTTCTTTATTGTTCACAGAAGAGTTACTAGTTGGCAGTATTTTTTCACTAACATTCTTCAATAAACTCGTATCAATAGCATATTTGTTCAAAGATCTTAGATGATTGTCTTGAAATGACTCAGTCATATAACTGGACGTCATGGCTCTCGGTAGGGATTTCGTATCCCTTGATTTTAGGTGGACCTCAGACGTCATTGTGTTTTTCAGTGGCTTTGAAGATCGGTCGGTCTCTTGATCCCCATCATTGCACATATCAAATGATGATTCTGATGTTTTACAAGAATCTGCTGATTCAAAGAAATCGGAATGGTTACTCTTTTGAAACTTGTCGCCTAGTTCTGTTGATATTTCTGATAAATCTTGATAAGTTGTTGTATCATCCTCATCAGTTTTTACATCATAGTACGCTGTTGACGAGTCATCTTCAGATTTAAAGTCATCAGATATATTGGAGTACGGAGAAGCAATGTCTCTTTTGTGGGAAATCTTTAGACTATTAAGGGAGCTGTTTTTCTGAATTCTCGGAGAATCAGGACGTCCAGAATCTGGGGACATCACCAAGGTTTCTTCAACGCCATCATTTTGGGAATGCATTAATGACAAGTGTGTGTTAATATCTCCATCTTCATCAGCAACTTGTGCTCCAAAAGAGCTTGGAAGGCTACCGTCAGTGGAGAAAGGGGATTCTAATTCATCCTCAAGCAACTCATTGTAGGAAGCTAATTTTTTCTGGTTATTATTTGACTGGAAACTCAAAAGATCGTTTGAATTATTTGTGATCTTGATTTTTTGGTGATGGCTAATGGGGAATCCAGTCCTGTTGGTATTGAAGTTGTTGAGGTTGTGTTCTGATCTGTAGTTGTCTTGCTGATCAAGGAAAGGATTGATGTCGATATCATCCAAGTCAGATTTGCTCTCACCAGCAGCTTCTCGTGGTGCAACAATAGTGCTTTGAAATGTAAGATCGGCTTTGTGTGGTGGTGGACTATCTAAACCTAAAGAAATCAAATCCTCGTTGGAGTAGCATGGACAGATGATACTGAAGTTGTTGTTCAGTTCGTTTGAAATTAATGAGTCGTCGGACTCATTTAATGAAAATTCTTGCTTAGAGTTTCTGTACTCTGACATATTTCTCTGACCGGCTGAATTATTCGGCACACTGCTGTGCTCACTGACAACATCTTGTTGGACACATTTGTCTTCAACAACACCTTTTGTAAGACTCTTATCTTTTGAGTCCCCTAAATTAACTTCAGTAATGTCTTGTGTCTCACTGGACAGATTCAGAGTACCAATAGGATCTAAACAAAGGGCTTCAGTGGTTGACTCTTCTGGTACAGTTTCGCTTGTAAGGTTTTGCTCTGTGTAGCTACTACTGGTCGATTCTTGTAACAGAGCAACTTCTGATGTTACATTATTCAATGAATCTAATGATATTACAGAATCCTCTGTACTCAAGTCTTTGAAACTTATCAACAAATCTTCATTTTCATCAAATTCCTTTGGTTTGTCTTTGATGTTTCTGTTTTCCAATTCTATCTCAGGGTTCCACGTGTTGTTGCTGTTGTTGTTGTTGACTTTTGTTTCCTGGTTAATGTTTGTTTCTGATTCAATGTTTTCATCTACTGCGATAGCATCCTTGCGCAAAATTTCGAAAGTCAAGGACGGACCTTCAGAGTTGATTATGTTCAAACACTGGTTAAATGGAATCTTGTACAGAGAATTACCATTGCAGGATACCAAGCAGTCTCCTTGGTTCAGCAACTTTGATTTTGAACAAAGTCCTTCAGGATCTAAGCTTTTGATCTGTAAAATAAAAAAGAAAAAACAAGGATATAAGACCAAAGACATTATTAATGAATGTTAGAAATCTTATTTCATCATGCCAAGAGCAGAAATAATAATAATAATAATAATGATAATAATAATAATTATTATTATTATTATTATTATTATTACTAAGGCAGGGAGCTGACAGAATCGTTAGCATGCCAGACGAAATGCTTAGCAGTATTTCACCTGTCGCTACGTTCTGAGTTCAAATTCCACCAAGGTCAACTTACCTTTCATCCTTTCGCGGTCGATAAAATAAGTACCAGTGAAACACTGGGGTCAATGTAATTGACTCATCTTTTCCCCAAAAAATTGCTGTCCTTGTGGCAAAATTTGAAACCATTATTATTATTATGGAACGTAACACCTGCGAAAGTCGAGGGATTACTGTGTGTGTGGGTGTGTGTTATATATATATATATATATATATATATATATATATATATATATATATATATATATATATATATATATACGAGTGTGTATGTGTGTTTCTGCAATGTACTCCTACACATATCATACCTGTAGCAGAATTAGCAACAGGTAAGCAACAATTATTACACAGGTACACAAAACACATTAGTCAATGGAATGACATAAAAAGAAGGATGTCAATTGAGTTTCCCCACCCTGCATTCTCCCATTTTAACCCCTTCTCCCAACGTTTCCCTTCCCACAGCCATTTTCCTTAGTAACCAGGTGGTCATGTTGACACCAGGTGAGATTATGCGTGTTAATTAAATCCTCCTACACTGCATATGCTGTTGTGTGTGTGTGTGCTTGTGTATATATGTATGTATGTGTGTGTGTGTGTGTGTGTGTGCACATATGTATGCATATGCATTGTGTTCAGTGTAAATACATATAAATGTGTGTATATGTGTGTACGTGCGTGCATCTTTGTGTTTGTACCCCCATTGCCACTTGACAACAAATGTTGGTTTGTTTACATCCCCATAACTTCTCAGTTCAGCAAAAGAGACCAACAGAATAAGTACCAGATTTGAAAAGATAAGGAGGGTGGGGGTGATTTGTTTGACTCAACCTTGGGGCAGACGCAAGGGAGGGGCATGAGGGCCACATGTCACCTTCAAGAAAATAAGTGCGCCCTTCTAAATAATGTTATCACGCCCTTTTCTCCTTGAATTGTATTTCCCTCTGACCTTGTACCCTCCCTTCAAAAAATTCCTGATATTGAGGGTGGTGTTGGTGCTACTACTCTGCTGGTGCTGCGTTGCTTTGATATTAAACAACAGAGTTAAAAAAAAACAAAAAGGGAACAGCAACGGAATAAAGGTGATAATGCATGAGAGTTGCATAAATAAGGAGGAGGAGGAGGAGGAAACAGAAGCATATCAGGAGGAGAAGTAGAAGGGTTATGTTGACCCAACCCTTTAAACTAGATAAACGGTAAGAAGGCTACTAGAGATCACTTTACACCTGCTCAGCCAATCTCCCGGCCATTATCTCTACCCACACACCTTACCGATACTTCCTTCGTGAAGAAAGTATTTCAAAGACCCTATTGACAATTTGTCACTCCTACACAGCTACCCAGTTAGCAACCTGCACTTGACATGGATCCTTACACTTATAAACATACATACACACATATATAAACATGCACACCTATACATATAATTACTCAAATATATATATATATATATATATATACACACATACACACACATATATAAATATACATATATACGCACATATATATATATAGTTTAAAGACCAAATTATGGGAGAATCAACAAAAAATGTATTCCATCTAGTCAAAGACAAATATAAATTTACATACACATCTGAAAGAGCTACTAATAGTTTCATGCTTGTATGATACTTGAGCATACACGGTGTATTTTATGAAAATGCCTGTTCAAGTATTATGAAAGCATGACACTCACGGCAGCTCTTTTGGTTTTGTATTTAAATTGATATATATATATATATATATATATATATATATATATATATATATATAGCCTAGTATCTCTATCTATATATACATAGCCAAGTTACGACGACAAGGGTTCCAGTTGATTCAATCAACAGAACAACCTGCTCGTGAAATTAACGTGCAAGTGGCTGAGCACTCCACAGACATTTGTACCCTTAATTTAGTTCTCAGGGAGATTCAGCGTGACACAGAGTGTGACAAGGCTGTCCCCTTTGAAATACAGGTACAACAGAAAGAGGAAGAAAGAGTGAGAGAAAGTTGTGAAAGACTACAGCAGGGTTCGCCACCAGCCCCTGCTGGAGCCTCATAGAGCTTTAGATGTTTTTGCTCAATAAACACTCACAATGCCCCGTCTGGGAATCAAAACCACAATCCTACGATCACAAGTCCGCTGCCCTAACCACTGGGCTATTGTGCCTCCACACTTAGTTATAGTCTTTAATAAGCAATTAACTAATCATAATCAGTAATTGAGCTTGATTTTTGCCTTTCATCATTTCGGCAGTGTCGATGACATCGACTTAACCACCTCACCTGAAATAGTGGCCTTGGGCTATAATTTCAAACCAATATTACATAAATCCATATGTCTGTGTGTGAGTATGAGAGACAGAGAAAGTGAGAGCATGTGTTTACATAATGTTTACATTAGACTGAGACATGTGTATGCCTATATGTGTATGTGTGTGTGTAAATACACACACATGTACATATATAAATATATAAATATATATATATATTCTTTCATATAAGTATATTTACATAAGTCTGTTTAACTAATATAACGTATATTATATATATGTGGAAAAAATAAACGCCCAGAGGTGGGTCCTAATATGGATGACTAAATTTGAATGTTTGAAAGGAAATCTTTCATGCGCCACCCTGCCATTTTTTTTGATGGCATATCAAGGCTACTCTGGACACACACACACACATGTATGTATGTATGTATATGTATATATATAGCATGTGATATATGTGATTTGCAAGTAAAGATATATTTAACACAGGTAGACAAAAATGCACACTCGCTCACTCACTGCAGCTTGCCACACTCAACACTTTATTTTGAATATAAACAAAAATATTAATAAATTAATTGATGGTTGGATGTCTTTGAATCTAACTGAATTAATTTCTAAAACAAGGATATCATTTCAAATGTGTTCCTTATTTTCTATTTTTTGCATTGTAGGTGTCATTCATTTTCAATAGTCTACAAAAACATGTCTGGCCTTGGAAAAATATTACCTTGCTTGGAAATAGGTGAAGGTTGATAACAGGAAGGGCATCCAACCATAGAAAATCTGCCTCAATAAAATCTGTCTGACCCACACCAGCATGGAAAAGTGGACGCCAAAAAGATGATGACAACGACGGTAATGATGATGATGATGACGATGACTGGTGTCATAGTTTTGCTCAACAGCTTAAGGTTAAAGCAGAAACCGTACTCAATAATATGTCTCTTACCTGTTTAAAAAGTTCCAATTTAATTTAATGGAATGGATTAATATAACAGCCTATAAACAGATTACTAATAATCTAATTCATTCTGTCTATGTTATTTATTAATAAAGCAAATTAATAATTAACCTCAGTTGTTGTGGTGATGAGATTAGCATAATAGAAAAATATAATGATGAATCTATTAATTAGCACTCAACGAAAACATAGCAAATCTGCCGATTTATGATTAACATTTAATTTGATAAAATTAATTTGTTTAGTTTGAAGTGCATTGGGTACCAGAGTTATTTTGAGTGTTGAATCAACCTCTGAATACACAGCTGTTCGAAAAAAAAAGGTTATATATATACATATATATATATAGCATTATAAATTGAGAGTAATGGAGCTTGTGAGGAATCATTTAATCGAAATTGATAGCTAAAAAAACATTTAATTAAAAGTATTTTCGATCTCAATGATAATCCTAGAACTAGATCAAACTTAAACACCTAGTCACCATCATCATCATCACCATCACCATCATCGTGAGTGAACATGGTAGATGGAAACTGAAAGAAACCCGTTTTGTGTGTGTGTGTGTGTGTTTGTGTGTCCGTGTTTGTTCCCACCATCATCGCTTGACAACCGATGCTCGTAACTTAGAGGTTCAGCAAAAAAGAACCGATAGAATAAGTACTAGACTTACAAAGAATAAGTCCTGGGGGCGATTTGCTCGACTAAAGGCGGTGCTCCAGCATGGCCACAGTCAAATGACTGAAACAAGTAAAATAATAAAAGAATAAAAGAATACACTGTGTATATTATTCCAACCTAACGAAGTGCCTTAATTTAAGTGCCTATTCAACTGAATTTTACTTGTGTGCATGTGTGTACGTGTGTACATGTATAAACATATGTAAATATATACATACACACACATATATACATATATACACTTATACACATATATATATATATATATATACCCATATATATGTATGTACATATATATATATGTATATATATATATATATATATATGTATATATATATATATATATATATATATATATATATATATATATGTATATATATATATATATATGTATGTATATATATATATATATATATATATGCATGTGTGTATATGTATATATATGTGGATGGATGGGTGGATGGATGAACAGATAGACAGACAACATATATGTGTGTGTGTGTAAGTAGATGGGTGGATGGATGGACAGACGGACGGATGGACAGACAGACATACAGATAGACAGACAAGACAGAGACAGACAGACAGACAGACAGACAGATAGATTAGTTATTTGCTCTTTTGGCCTGGGCTCATTGTTAAAAAGGAAAACTCTATGATGTCGCATAGCCTGCCAGAAATAGCAGCCAAATTTCCCACAAATCACTTTCTACTGTTTAGAAAAAGAGGAAAGACACATTGGAAAATATAATCCTAGATATACTGTGTCTTAAATAAAAGTAAGACTATCATAATTGAAATGTTTTTGATCATAGTTCCCAGTTGGGTCAAGTTGACCTGGGGCTAAACAAATGCAACAACTAGTGTCAGGTTAAGCCATTGAGGGCAGCCACTATGTGGTCAGTTGATCTGCTAGAAATAGCAACCAAGTCTCTCTCGAATCACCTCCCGTTGTCTCAAAGAAAGAGCAGGATATATTAGACAATTTAGTCTTATATAAAACCACCAAAAACAATAAAAAAACAGAAACAGACAGGATTGTCATGGCTGGAGTATGTTTGAATATTGTTGGTGCTTGGCCAGGATTAACCTGGAGTTAAACAGCAACACATCTGAAATAATTTGTGATGTTGTTTTTATTGCTTTTTTATGTTTTTCTTTTATTCTAGTATTAATACAGGTAAAGCGGTGGAATTTGAACTGCCAACCTTGAGGGTTGCTATTAACGATCAACACATACAACAGATATAAGGGTGTTGCGAGAATTGCATTATTTACAACAAAAGAATTTTATGACAGAGGGAAAGTAAGGGGTTAGGGTTAGGGTTAGGGTTCAGGTAAAATGCTTTGTAACTGAGCAACAACATGAAACACTTGTTGAAGGACATGCGTATATATGTATATACACATGGTTGTGTGTGAGTATACATGCATGCATGTATGTGTGTGTGTATGTGTATATATTTATAAATACACATGTGGGTGTATACATACATATATATATATATATATAAGAGAAAGAGAAACAGAGACAGACAGATAAATAGGTAGGTAGATAGATAAAGGGGTAGACAGACAGAGAGACACATTTTAGTGGTAACACTTAAAAGACCATCCAAAATTGAATAAAGAAAATTAGGTGAGTGCTGTACAGAAGGAAATTAGGTGAGTGCTGTACAGAAGGAAATTAGGTGAGCTACTGTCAAGCTTTGTCAGCAAACTGGTTTTCATTCCCAGTTGTAACGATTTCGCTTTATTGTTTGCATATGTGATACTACATCCGTTCTGAAAGATGGGTTTTTTAGTTAGGAGACGGGAATTATGTTTCTTTTGTTCCTTTATCTTTTAGTCGGAGGGAAGACAATGCCGAAGACCCTTTAAAGGGATTCCAAGACTGGTGGGAAAGAAGGCAGGAGGAAGACATCGTCAATCAGGGAAACTGGCCCAAAAGCTCACAACAGAATGGGCGGGGGGGGGGGGGTCCACTAAAGGTATCCAAATCCTTTTCAACTATCCAACCCATGCCAGGATTGGTAGATGGACATTAGATGGTGATGAGGGAGATTTGACAGCTAAAAATAGCAGTGAAAAATTTTTTTTTAAATCACACTCAACTCTCTCAAAATAAAATGAGATACATTGACACACTGGGTAATACAGTCCTAGAAACACTATGCCTGGAAAAGAAAGACGGAATGGTTGCAGCTTAAATGCTTTTGATCAAAGGAACATTTGATCAGGGCTGACATAGTATGGCAGAATCATTAGAATGTCAGGCAAAATGCATCACAGGATTTCTTTCCTGGTTCTTTTACATTCTGAGTTCAAATCCTAGAAAGGTCAACTTGCTTTTCATTTTTCTGGGATCAATACAACTAAATACCAGTCCAGGTTAGTGAATTGATCGAATTTTTAGAGCATTGGATATCCGTTATTTATTCTGGCCCTTTATAATCTGAATTCAGATGTGGCTAAGGTCAACTTGATTTTTATCATCCTGGGGTCAATGAAATAAAATGCTAATCCAGCTCAGTGGAGGGGTAGAATTTTCAGAGCACTGGTATTTATTCTAACTCTTTACTTTTTGTAATTACCAACAACAATACGGGTACCTTTTCTTTGAACAACAAACATGGAACAAAGATGGGGAACTCGGGTACATGGGTAATTGCTGGTTTTCCATAAAAAAAAAAAAATAGTATCTTTGTTCAGACCTGCACCTAATGGAAGAAATTTCCAATTGCAGATATATGGCCAATACCTTAACTAAAACAGATTAGCTTCAGCATATATTAATATCTTATCAGAGGTCAGTGAATCATTCCAGTCCGCAGTGAGAATAGTGGCTCATACATATGCAAACACAAACTTAGACAGACTAATTAGATGTTTCTAATTTGCATAACAGTCCAAACACTCATGATGTAATTAGGGAACATTAGGCAAATTTATAATTATGTGTTTTTAATAAACTCATAACTTAGCCTCTCAAGGAAAAGTAGACATTGTCATTTTAATTTTCAGAGAATATATAAATAGGCTGTGTGGTAAGAAGTTTGCTTCCCAACCACAAGGTTCTGGGTTCAGTCCCACTGCATGGCACCTTAGGCAAGTGTCTTCCACTATAGCTCCAGTTTGACCAAAGCCTTCTGAGAGGATTTAATAGAAAGAAACTGAAAGAAGCCCATCGTGTGTGTATGTGTGTGTTTGTCCCCCACCACCACTTGACAACCGGTGTTGGTGTGTTTACATTCACCGGCTCCTGTGCTACTAGCACATAAAAAGCACCATCCAAACGTGGTCAGCTTGAGGGTATAGTAGAAGCACTTGTTCTATGTGCCACTCAGTGGGACTGAACCCAGATCCATGTGGTTGGGACGGAAGCTTTTCACCACACAGCCATGTTTATGATAAACATTGAATCTATTTTGAAGATGGAAAGGCTTCAATAGGCATTGTTTATAAAGCTTCCATCACCCAAAACGATAACACAATATCATTAAAAGTAAGACACATTGAATAATGTAGTCCAAGGTGCACAATAGGACAGTCATAGCCGAAATTCCTTTTGATCATGGTTTTGTTCAATCAACACTGAGTGATTGAGTGATGACTAAACAAGGTTAAAATAAGTATATAAACCATTGGAACAAGGTTAAATATATACTGAATTAGCTTCAGATGATTTAGTTTGATGCTAACGATGCAAGGCAGTAACGAGTTTATTGATTAGAGTATATAGCGTTGTTTAATAACTCCTCTTCCATCTCACGCTCATTAGTCAGAATGATGACAACAAGGAGAAATTTTTTTTTGTTATTTTTGTTTTTTTTTAATCTTTGGCTTGAGATCATGTCTTGGCTTGCTTTTTACTTTGGATTTTTTTATTTACTTTATTGATGTTATTGTTGTTGTGGCTGCTGTTGTTTTTTGCTTAACTCCAGATCAGTTCTGACTTTGCAGACCTACGATAAAATGTGTTTCTGCCTATAACCAATCATAGTCAAATCTTATGTTGCTAAGACCACATCATCCAACATGTCCCATCGCTTATTATTTTTAGGGAGATTTTTTTTTCCCCTTGATATGTCTCCAAGATTGAATTACCATGTAGACCACACTCACCCCAAACTTGTTACTGATGCTATAATTTTCCATCCTGTTTGTCCAGCTTCAATGTGTCAGCCAGTTATACAAACGCAGACATGCGTTTAAAACAATTTACATTATAATTGAATCAATAAACAATACTGAAAAACCAACCCACAAATCTTTTAATACCTACATTTCCTAATTAACTATCTTTCCTAATTAACTATCTTTAGACTGTACATTTTATCCTTTGGAAACAAAGCTTATTGAAGCCTTTCTCCAAAAGAAACAGAAACATTTTCATGATAAACAACAACAGAAATTAATGATGGAATAACGATTATTTGCCAACATAACATGGCAGTCCTGGTTTAGGACGAATGTTGCTGTAATTTAGCCCCAGGAGACATCGTCTCCAGCTGGCTATACAACACGATCTGTGTCCTTATATTTTAGAACAGAAAAAAATATATATATATGAGGACACAGATCGTGTCGTATAGCCAGCTGAAGACAATGTCTCCTGGGGCTAAATTACAGCAACATTCGTCCTAAACCAGGACTGCCATGTTATGTTGGCAAATAATCTTTACTCCAAAGTACTGTTGCTGAATATCTCTCGTTGTGAGATTTACAAATAGTAATTTTCTAAGAAATTAATAATGTTATTGCTTAAAGAATTGTAAAAACATATAATTTAATCTCACTAAACAAATAGAGGTATATATATCCTTTGAAAATTAACAACAGTGTCTACTTTTCACCTACAGGGACAAAAAACATCTGGATTAACCATAGTGTCTACTTTTTCACAGTAATGCTAAAATGTATGCTTACTAAGAACACATCCCCATAAGTTTACCTTATGTCTTTACTTAACCCACTCAGGCTTACCTGTAATTTTAGCCTTGACACTTAGCCAAATCCCCAATATAATAGGAACAAGCAAGTCTTTTGTTAAAATTTGGTCAAATTAAAACTAGATTGACTAATCTGAATAATGTTAGGCCAACAATGTGGAATTTGGCTGTTTACAAATGTCAACTCACAACACTATTTAGTTGCTGGTTTGAGTATTTTTACTAATTTCACGACTACGAAGTTCACAGCAACCAAATACTTCCAATATAGTTTGTTTACAACACAAAAGCATACATAATTTCCATTGTAATTTGTTTACAACATAATAGCATTAATTATTTACAACCAAGGAGATTCTGCAAATTTTAGCTTTTCGAAGATTCCGATGAAAATCAAGAACTCATTCAAAAGAAAGTAAAGAATAATCTGGAATAAGGTACAGGTGAAGCACTCAAGCGGAAAATCATAAAGGTGTATTGAATGAGGAGGTCTTGCATCTTAATCAATTAGCAATACTGCATGTGGAACATTAGTATTAGATTAAGAGAGAACTAATTCCAGATAATAATTCCTAAATTCTAAGTGTTTCTGTTTAGGAGATTTTAGCTAATCTATTTTTTATTGAAGACACGTGTTTTTTTACCTTTTCTAGGTATGTGCAGACATTAATTATCTCTCTGTGATCAAGGCTGATAGAACTTCTCTCCCTCTCTATATCTCTCTCTCTCCCCCTCTCTCTCTCTCTCTCTCTCTCTCTCTCTCTCACACACACACACACACACACACACACTCATATATGCTACAGGCTTCTTTCAGTTTTCATCTATAGAATTTACTCATAAGGTTTTGGTTGGCAATGGGAATTAATAGAAGATATTAACAAGAAGATGTTAGCTAAGATATTAGCTCAAGGTACCATGCATTAGGGCTGAACCTAAGATCACATGGTTGGGAAGTAAGCTTCTCAAGCACAAAGCCCCTACATACATACATACATACATACATATACGTATATAGGAGAGAGAGGAGAGAAAGGGGACATGCTGAGCTAAGTCTCATTTACAGGTATCAAGTATTTTAACTTCAAAGTAACATTCCGTTTTTTCTTTTATTATTAGAGTTTTCCTGCTTTGTTCCAATTGAATTGACCTAGTTTTTGTTTTTGTTTCAGTTAATTTCACCTGTTTGATGGGTATTTCATTCAATTATTTGTTAATTGGCTTTTGAACTTTATATATACATATATATATATATATATATATATATATATATATATATATATATATATATATATGTATATATGTGTGTATATATATATATATATATATATATATATATATATATATATATGAATACATGCACACACACATACACACACATGATTGATGCCTTATTTCACACAGAGTTGTACTGAGTGACATTTGCAGCTAATTCTGAATGAAGTGTAATTTGCCTCTTAGCTACAGTAAAAACAAACAAACATAACTTTTATGAGTAAGTGTCAATGATAAAGACGAGATAAGTTTAAAGATCTAAGAATTACTTTCACAAAAATCTCTATCTTCGTATTTAAGGATAGAAAATAAACTGGTCTTTATTAGAATTTTTGCATACATTACACAATGCATCACTCACTAATTTATGCCGTTGTGTTAGTTCGTTTGAGTTATTACTCTTAGCCCACTTTTTAGAATTATGCAAATTATATTGGCTAAAATTCTTTGCAATTCTTTTGTTACTTGTGAAAATCTGTTCACTAACCAAGGCAGGTTTGAGAAGATTGTACTTAGCTAAAGTGGTCTATCAAATAAAACTGCCATCTTGCCTGCTATAATGAATGATCAGTTTTTTTTATTTCCTTATATGAGTTAAAATTAAATTTCCTGTAAAATGTATTCTAAATTCTTCTTTTGTGAGAGTCAATTACAATTGCAAATTGATGAATGAGTAGTGTGAGAGTAAACCGAGAATTTTGAACTCACACACACACACACTCAACTATACTGAATATTCCTTATCTTACTTTTTTAATAGCCAAATATCTCTCTATCTACCTATCTATCTATCTATCTATCAATCTATCTATTTATCTATTTTTCTATCTATCTATCTATCTATCTATCTACCTATATATATATATATATATATATATATATATATATATATATATATATATATATATATATATAATTTGAACTCAGAACATAAAGATGGACAAAATGCTGCTAAGCCTTTTGCACAGCATGCTAACAATTCTGCCAGCTCAATGCTTCAAATAATAATAATAATAATAATAATAATAATAATAATAATAATAATTATAATAATAATAATGTGCCCTAGGTATGATAAAAAAAGGATGTCAGAAATATCTAGATAAGATCCCAGGAGAACCATGTCTCAGAGAAATCCAGAAGATTGTGCTGACAAGTACTGACCACATCCTAAGAGAAACCCTACCCCTTTAACTGTCTGTGTTGTATTACTTGAAGATATTTCACTACCTTCCTTCCCCAAGCTTTCAGTCATACTGTAACATCTGTTATCCTTCACTCGCCCCAGGATGCCGGGTGTGTCTTGGCAAGTGACTGTAACAGATATGCAGATTAAAAATGACAATAATAATAATAATAATAATAATAATAATAATAATAATAATAATATGTGACTTCTACACAGTTTCCTTCTGGTAAATCTGAAGCACAAGCTATGATTTGCTCCAAGGCAATGATAACAGAAGACTTTTACTCAGGTTACCTCGTAGTGAGGTCAAATGAAAATCATAGAATTACAGCAGAAACCTCTTAACCACACAGTCGTATCTGTGCCCACATGACTCGACAAAATTGAGGGCCAGTGTCATAGCAACAACAAAAATAAAACAATCATAAGAAAAATAATTCTTAAAAAAAAAAGTAGAAATTCAAATATATAAAAAAAAAGCAGAAACAAATGAAAGATTCATTAAACAATATAAGACCAAAACAAAAAAGCTACAAATTCTTTGAATCTCTGTGGTATTAGATAACATAGGTTATTGTGTGTGTGCGTGTGTGTGTGTGTGTGTAGTTTTTCTTCTTAAATGATAAAGATCAGTTACATGTGTCCACAGGGAAATTGCAGGCAATGTGGGATATCTAAGCCACTAACAACGACAACAAATAGCACAACCATCATGATATCAACAACGCAAACAAGCCAGCAATGAGCCAACATCGGTGCCTCGAGAACAGTCATCCAGTCTGCTAGACACAGCTGCTAAATCCCCCAAATCCAATCTTAAGATTCATCGATTAACATGGCCCTGGTTTATCTACATGTAGGAAAAAGACAGGATGGTCACACCTGGAGTGTCTTTGGTTAGATGTTTGCTTGAACAGGACTGATCTGTGACTAAACAACACTAGAGATTGTGAAAAGAAGGCTTTTTTTGTAAACATGCAGTTTTGGGTTCAGCCCCACTCTGTGGCACCTTGGGCAAGTGTTTTCTACAATAACACTGGACTGACGAATGCCTTGTGAGTGAATTGAGTAAATGGAAACTGTGTAGAAGCTTTGTTGTATATATATATATATATATATTGGGTCATAAATATATATATATATATCCCATAAATAATGCGTTTTTTTCAATTGCACGAGCTAAAAGTCAAAGGGAGATGGGATAAACTACCTGCATCAACTTGCTATAAAAGCAGGTAGTAATTTTACCTTGTACTTATTCTTAGTGCAAATTTTGAAGAGTGCAGTTCGATTTTAACAGTTATTTTTTCAAAGCTATAATGCAAGTGACAAAGGATGGTGGTGATGGTGATGGTGATGGTGGTGGTGGTGGTGATGGTGGTGGTGGTGGTGGTGGGGAGAGTCTATAGACACCTGATGGCATCTACCATAACCCTACCTCACCTCATCTCCCTCCCCCCCCAAACACGATATATGTACCTTTAGTAAAGTTGTTATTTTAGTAAATTAACTGAAGAAACTAAAGACATACCAAGAGCATGATAGACACAGAGTAACAGCAAGAGAGAGAGAGAGAGAGAGAGAGAGAGAGAGAGAGAGAAACTGGTGATTGAGATATGTATGAAAATATATATATATATATATATATATATAAACACACACACATACATATATATAATAAAATAAAATGGGGCAGATGATGATAAGGAAAAAACATAGAGAAAACAAAAAAAAAACACAAAGGACATGGAAACGTATGTATGTATGTATGTGTGTGTGTGTGTATGTATGTATGTCATTGTTCAATTCTATTTCAAGATTTCTTGCCAATAGAGAAAGAACCGGTTTCTAACCTAGATCCAAGGCCCCTTTGCTAGAATTTCAACATCAACAACAGGACATTTTTGTTTGCAATGTATGTATGTATGTATGTATGTACATATGTATGCATGCAATAGCGTAGCTAGCAGGAGGCGGTAGGGGCAGTCCTCCACTGGCAGCACTTTTAAAGGGGCAGTACTTTTGGACCTGCTGTAGGCAGTATGTGGTTTTTTGTGGGGTCTGGAGGCAGCAAACAGGAGGGCCACCCAGGCAACACACACTCTAGCTATGCTAGTGTGTGTATGTATGTATGTATGTATGTATGTGTGTATGTATGTATGCATGTGTGCAGATTTGTATGTTTTATTTTATATATGCATTCTTGTATGTATGTATGTATGTATGTATGTATATATATATATCTATATCTATATATATATACATACACACACATGTGTACCTGTGTGTATGTATGTGACTCTCAAACATCTGATAAGAGGATGCACCTGAAAAATTCTAAGTAATGTGAAGCTGAATTAAAATGTTAATAAATGCATCTAACTCCAACCAAAGATGTAGAGTTCTACCTTCTTCCACTCACTTGCACATGTGTGCGCACGTGTGTGTGTGTGTGTGTGTGTGTGTTATTTGATTGGTATGAAGCTGCTACAGTGATTGAAGGGCCTAGATTTCATACTGAATCTCTCATCAAACTCAGTTTAACAAATGCTTTAACACCAACATCTGGGCCCTTGATCTATTCTTGCTGTTTCGCAACTTATAAATAATCTTTATATATTCTGATTTATGAAATAAGTTCTTGTCCATGTTTTCCCTGTCAACATGGACAAGAAATGGTACAAGAAATTTCAAATCATTTGCCATCCTGCTCTGTTCTACAACATCTATAACAAGAAAAGAAAAAAACACAGAAATCGTTTTTAAACATTTGAAGTTGTACAGATATGAAAGTAGGAGGTGGGAGTGGGAGTGGGAGAAAGATGGCAGTAAAAGGGGCAGGCTGACATATGGATACAGACAGACAGATGTGGATAGATGAATGCATGGACTGGTGGGCAGTCAGACAGGCATAAATACAAACAGAAAGAGATCAAGTAATGTAACCCAGTGCTACTCAAAGTGGTGGTCCGCGGACCAGAGCTGGTCTGCAACCAATCAGCTGCCAGTACATGGCGAGTTTCCAGGAAAGTAAAAAACATTATAAAATGCTTATAAAATGCTTATGTAATATTGTATTATTTGTTTACAAAATAAATATAAGATTAAAAAATTGTCAACTTTTATTATATTTTTATTATATTCTTTATATATATTGTTTCCAGTATAAATTAATATTACTAAGAAATATTACCGGTCCCTGGCACATTGGAAAAAAAAAACTGTCGGTATGCCACATCAGATAGTTTGAGAAGCACTGGGGTAACCAACACAAAGCAACAACAAAAAAATAGTGTCTGGATGCATGTAGGGAGATTTGGATAAAAAGAAGAGAGAGTGATGGAGAGGAAGAAAGGAAGAGAGAGATATACTAACAGACAGACGGAGAAACAAACAAACAAACAATGCACCGGTCAGGCTGACAGAATGATTGACAGATTGGCAGAGTGACAGGCGAATAGGAAGGAAGAAGGTGATGGGGAAAAAAAAAAAGACTTCTAATTAAGGTATAAGTAGAAAGAGTGAGAAAGAGAGAAAGAAAGAAAGTGAAAATAAAACGCAATAGAGAGTGAGAGTGGTGTGTGTGTGTGTGTGTGTGGTCACTCCGTCAGCTTGTACATTAGTTAACTCTAGAAGCTCTCTGTGGCATGACTCTTTCTCTACTTATCTTTCCATATCTCTCCTTTTTTTTTATCTCTGTCTCTCCTTCTGTCCAGTGTCTTTGCCACCCACTTACACACACACACACATGGTTATGTATATGTGAGAGAGAGAGAGAGAGAGAGAGAGAGAGAGAGAGAGATGTGAGGCAGGGTAATTGCGTGTGTCAGTGCTTGTATGCAAAAATCACAGTTTATGAACAGAGTATGGAGGAAGAGAGAGAGAGAGAAGAATGAAAAGGAGGGGAAGGGAGACAAGGAAGAAAAGAAGGAGAAAGAGAGGGGAAAGGAAGAGAGAAAGAAAGAAAGAGAGAGAAAGATGTCAGGATAAACACAATAGTGACCTGGAGAGAATGTGTTTTCTCAACAAGGGGTGACAGCAACAATTAAAAAATAAATAAATAAACCCCGGCTGTATTGGTTTACATACTATCTCATAATATTGCCTTTACCATGACTGACAGCAGCAGCAGCACCACCACCACCACCACAACTACAACAATCACCACTACCACCACCATCATAATCACTACCACCACCACAACCACTGCTACCACCAGCACTACTACTTTCCTTGTTGTTCCAACCACCCACCACAGCTTCAACCATAACTAAAATGAAGGAGGAGGAGGGGGCGTCTCTACATAGTCTTAGATCAACCTATGAGAAATAGCAGCTAAATATCTTGTGAATCATACTTTACCAACATGCAAAAAAAAAAAAAAGACAGGACATTTTGAAGGATGTAGTCCTAGATACATGTCTACACTTTCTCACTCAAAAAAAAAAAAAAAGAAATAGAATAGTCATAACCCGAGTGCCTCTGATTTGATATGATCATGTGATCTGGTTTGATCTGGATCTAAACAACAACCACAACAACATCAGTACCAATAATAACAGTAGCTGTTATGTCATAGTTGTTGTGATGCAGTTGTAGGTCAGCTTGGTTCTAGCAGCTCTGTTGACACACAAGCAGTTAATCAAATGCATTAGGTGTGAACTTAGGATCAATTGAATTAGTAATACCAATCGTTTCTCAGCTAGATCAGCGCCATGCACATAAAATGGTTTATTGGAAAGGGTGCAGAATGCAACTGCAAACGTGTTGCATTATTTTTCCACTAAATTCCAGTCTGTTCTTATATAACCATTGTTCTTATTTATTTCGTTTTTGGATTTGGTTTGCAAGATTCTTTATGGGAGTTTGTGTGTTGAAGCATATTCTGTTGTGTCTGGGGAGATTATAAATTTGGCTCATCAAGTCCTGGGTTCAAATTCAACTGAGGTGGACATTGCCTTTCATTCTTTCAGGATCAATAAAACAAGATCAAGTTGGGCCCTGAAGGCAATGTAACTGGCTCCAAATTTCCCCGAAACTTCAAGCCTTTAGCAAAATCATTGGCCCAGTGGACAAAATGCTGAGCATCATTTCATCCGTCTTTGCGTTCTGAGTTCAAATTCCACCAAAGACAACTGTAACTTTCATCGTCAATGAAATAAGTACCAGTTGAGTACTGCAGGAGGGGGGGGGGCTCAATGTAACCAACTAACCAGCTCACTTTGCTTTTTGCCCTTTCAGGGTCAATAAAAGAAATGTACCAGTTGTACGCTGAGGTTGGTGTTATCAACTAACCAGTTCACCTCACCATTCAGAACCTTGTGCCTCTAATAGAAAGGATTATTATTTTTTTAATGGAAACTGCATGTATTTATGTACCTGCAATACAGGTACCTTGACAGCTTCTGTTTTAATCTAATCAGCAAAGGTGCAAAATCATAATTATATCTATGATCATTGATTGAATGCGCAACTTCGTAATGACTGAGCTGACATTTGATTACTAATCAATTTAACGTGGAAGGTGTTAAACAGTATTACACCTGCAATTATGATTTGCAATTATACTTTCTGTCTATTTATGAAAAGTATTACTATTTCAGTAAATATTCTTTCATTCGTTTCAGTCATTTGACTGCAGCCATGCTGGAGCACTGCCTTTAGTCCAACAAATCAACCTAGTACTTATTCTATCGGGGTCTTTTTGCCAAACTGCTAAGTTATGGGGACGTAAACACACCAACATTGGTTGTCAAGGAGTGACTTGGGGCAAACACAAACACACACACACATAGATATACGATGGGCTTCTTTCAGTTTCTGTCAACCAAATCCACTCACAAGGTTTTGGTCGACCCAAAACTATAGCAGAAGACACTTGCCCAAGGTGCTACGCAATGGGACTGACCTCAGAACCCAGGCGTGGCTGTGTGGTTAAAAAGCTTCTTTTCCAGCCATGTGGATTTGCGTTCAATCCCACCATGCGGTACTTTCACCAAGCATCTTCTACTAAAGCTCAAGGCCAACAAATTTCTGTGGATTTGGTAAATATGGGAACTGAAAGAGCTTGTTGAGTGTGTGTGTGTGTGTATGCACACATGCATGTCCTTGTCTCAACACCACATGATGTATGTATGTATGTATGTATGTATGTATGTATGTATAAATATGTATGTATGTGTGTGTGTGGGTGCATATGCATGTATTTGTGTGTGTCCTTGTCTTGATATCACATGATGTATATATGTATGAATGTGTGTGGAAAACATGTTTGGTCATGAGAAGTATTACTTTGCTTTGGAAACAGGTGAGGATTGATGACAGGAAAGGCATCCAACCATAGAAAAAATGTACCTCAACAAATTTCTTGTAACCTATGCAAGAATGGGATGGAAAAAAAAAAGAGACAGACGTTTGCAACAAGTGTTGAAATCAGCACTAACGAACTAAGAGAAAAACCACCTGGCAGTTTCCCAGTACTGCCACTACTTAAACAGAATGATGATGTTGCTGTTGCTGGTGTTGTTGTTGCTGTTGTTGTTGTTGCTGTTGTTGTTGTTGCTGTTGTTGTT
>NC_142942.1:53299124-53306624 GCF_046866305.1 Octopus bimaculoides | reverse complement strand
ATTCCATGCAAGAACACATACTAAACAAATTTTAAAAAATACATGAATACATGAATACATACTCGCATATATACATATAAATGTATATACACATATGTACATAGATATATGCATTCTTATATATATCTATATCTAACTATCTATCTCTCTCTCTCTCTCTCTCTCTCTCTCTATATATATATATATATATATATATATATATATATATATATATATATATAAATATATATGGAGATGTACTTGCATAGCAAGTGACCTGATCTGAGATCGTGTGTTGAAACAAAAACAATTGCAGCGTGGAAGGTGTTTATAAGCCATTTAAGAAACACACAAAAACCGTTAGATTTACTTAATTTAAATTTAATTTGCCAAAATATCTTCGTCGATTTGAGACTGCGACCTGATCACTGACATAGCGACGAAAGTATTTTGGCAAATTAAATTTAAATGTTGAAGTGAATCTAACAGTTTCTGCGTGTTTTTAAATGGCTTATAAACACCTTCCATGCTGCAACTGTTGTTGTTTGTGTGTGTGTATATATATATTTATATTTATATATAATCATTTAAGTATTGGTGTATACATAGTAGTTAGCCAGTGAAGCATGTCTGCTGCCTATGGCTATCTGATGTCGCTTCTGCACCAAGGGATGTACCACAACTAGTTGTACAGTATCCCACCTGCTAGGATTGATGCAGGAAGGGTCGAAACAATCGTTGTGAGCAATATAATTTCTCATATATTCCATTTTCTATCATTTATTATACATGAATATATATAGAATTGTTAAAGAGGACAACAAACATCTCAAGTCGTATATAATATTATTATTGGCTATCCCAGAAACAGCTGTAAGGCTTTGAAATTTTTTGCCAGCTGATTGGACTGGAGTAACGTAAAATGATGTGTCTTGCTCAAGGACACAATGTGCTGCCAGGAATCGAACTCATGACCTAACAGTTGTTAGCCAAATACCTTAATGACTGAGCCATATGCCTTCACCTCCAGGACAGATCTAATATATCATAGGCAGGTCTTTGATTTGGCGTGTGCTCTAGGACTCAAAAAGCCACAGCTCGACCTGATTTTCAGAGTATATAAGAGATTGAGATGACAACATTCCTCCTGAACAGGATGCCAGTCTCTTGCAGAGTTAACTTCCCTGCTATTGCTGCAACTCACTTTTATACCTGAGCTAAGTGGACTGGAGTAACATGAAATGAAGTGTTTTGCTCAAGAACACAATTCCCTTCTCTGTCAAGGAATTGAAATCACAATCTAACAATTGTGGATGCAACACTCTAACCAATAGGATACATCATCATCATCATCATCACCGTTTAACGTCCGTTTTCCGTGCTGGCATGGGTTGGACGGTTCGACTGGGGTCTGGGAAGCCAGGAGGCTGCACCAGGCCCCAATCTGATCTGTCAGTGTTTCTAAGGGCCTTCACGAACGCATCATATGTGTACTGTAGTTACTGCTTCGTTTTGTCGGCCAAAAGTGGTACCTTGAGGGTGTGTTTTTGTGTGTTTATTGAGTTGCTCTGTGAGGAGCATATGGCGTGAACCACCTGTTGATCAGTGAACTGGGTCACTGGTATACATACATCTGTTTGTGTGTTTCTGTGTATACATATGTGTATGCACACACACACTCACATACATGTATGTACGTATGTATATATATATGTATGTATATTTTCAATATGGAGCAAATAATTCAGGAGAAAATATTTGTGAAGATATTATTGACTCCATTATTATCTAGTTATCTAGTGTAACAATTAAAAATTATAATAACAGAATCAATAATATAGGTGATTGCAGGCTCCAAAAAGCATTAAATAGCTTTAATCAGCTATATATATAATATATATATAGATAGATAGATAGATATATAGATTGGCTATGAATGCAGGATAACAACAGTATGTATGTAGGTTAATATAAGTTTTGTACTGATACAGGTTATATGTAGCTTAAGTGAGATCCAGTTTTCATTTTTTTAAAAAGTGTTACATAACACAGGGTGGAGGTAACAATATGACAAAATGACATGGTGACAGGATGACATGATGACAAGATATGATGAACCATTTCTGTTTTTACTAGCTGTACATAAGCTTGTCAAATCAGCAAACTCTGTTTTCATAAGTGTGTGTGTATGTGTGTACACACACATGCATAAACACACACATATATATAAATATATATATATAAAAACATACATATATAGACATATATATATATATATATATATAAAAACATACATATATAGACATATATATATATATATATATATATATATATATATATACATATGCACAAACATGCATATGCATACATACATGCACATACATACATATATACACATGTGTGCATTGATGCATATGTTCAATTTTTCTCAACTGATCAATAGACTGATTGAGCAAACCAATCAATGAATGGATCTATCATGGCTATTGGAAACAGCTGTAAGTCAAATTTACGACAATAAATACCATTATTTATAGCTTTTCTGATATATATGTGTGTGTGCAGGAATGGCTGTGTGGTAAGTAGCTTGCTTACCAACCACATGGTTCTAGGTTCAGTCCCACTACGTGACAACTTGGGCAAGTGTCTTTTACTATAGCCTCAGGCCAACGAAAGCCTTGTGCATGGCATTATGTCGTGCTTGAGAAGAAGACCCATCAAGCTGATCAAAATAGCATTCATGGCAGATACTGGTGTCACACAAATGGCATCCGTGCCAGTGGCACCTAAAATCACCCATTACACTCTTGGAGTGGTCGGCATTGGGAAGGGCACCCAGCCCTAGAAAACAATGCCAAATCAGACTGGAGTCTAGTGCAGCCTTCCAGCTTAGCAGCTCTGGTCAAACCATCCAACCCATGTCAACATGGACAATGGACGTTAAACACTGATGATGATGATGATGATGATGACATAAATTAACAGTTTGGCAAAAGATATTGATAGAATAACCAACAGGCTTAAAAAAAAAACACATAGAAACTGAGGGTCAATTTATTTCACTCCAGCATGGCCACAATCTACTGGCTGAGTCACAAAGACAAGAAATTATAGAAAGTAAAAGAAGTTTATCCAAGGTGTCTATTATACTGAAGACAATAGGGTGTGAATTGAAACTAATATCAGGTTGCTATTTTTAGCAGGTCAAGTGACTACGTAGTGGCCGCCCTCACATGTATCTGGTTTCTGTATGAAGTTTGATATGGAAGATCCAATTGATTGTGGGTTTGCCTTTAAACTATTCAGTCAAAACAATCACAGACATTTGAAACCTAATCTTGCATAAAGAGAAATAAGCTTGAAATTCCTGGAATTCTGGGCAGGTTCATTGAATACAGTTTTAGTGTATGGTTACGTGCACACACACACACACACACACACACACACACACACACGCACAATCATCATCAACATTGTCATCAGCATCACTGTCATCATCAACATCATCATCATCAGCATTTTAATGTTTTTCTTTTTTTATACTTGCATGGGTTGGGCAGAATTTGTCGGGGCAGATTTTTCTATGATCGGATGCCCTTCCTGTTGCCAAAGCGTCACCTGTTTCCAATTAAGGTAATAATCCACCCCCACCACCACCACCTCCATGATGAGACATACTCTTGCAGAAGATGATTAGAAACAAAGGACACTATTCGTATGACAGTGGAATTCGTTCCCAACTATTGCATGAAGCCAAGGCAAGGAGACCCTAACACACACACACACATGCAGACATATATATATACACATATACATATATACACATACATAATATTTGTATGTATATATGTGTACATACATACATATATATATATATATATATATATATATATATATATATATATATATATATATATATATATATATACAGAGAGAAAGATAGTTATGGCCAGGCAAGGGGGTTACCCAGGGTTTCATGCCTGAAAAGCACTTCACTTTACAGCATCTCATCCACTAGCTTAGCTAGAGTGTGCCACCATGGGCAGCCCTTCCATTTGCTGGATGGTTTGACTGAGGACTGGTGAGCCAAAAGGCTGCACCAAGCTCAATCTGATGTAGCAAAGTTTCTACAGCTGGATGCCCTTCCTAATGCCAAACGAGATGATGTGTATTTTAATTTGTTTAAACTAAGTTCCTATTTTAGTGTGCTAATTAAATTTAATATAGGAATGCACTCGACTAGATTCATTGATATTTTAAACTGGATTTGATATATCTAGTAAAGAATATTGACTCGTTAAATCAAATTAGCACTCTAGAATAGTAAGGTAGATTTATACATGTTAAAATAGATCGGGTCGAGTGCATTCCTATATTAAATTTAATTAGCACACTAAAATAGGAACTTAGTTTAAACATATTAAAATACACATCATAATTAGCATCTGGTTGAGTTTGCTTGGACATATCTCATTCAATTGCTAATTTCTCATCTTATGATGATTGTGGTGATGGTGGTGGTGCTGGTAGTAACAGAAATAAGTGGAAATGTTTCCATTGGTAATTTTCTCAAATTGCTGACAGAGGTATTGTCATCTTTTTTTTCTTTTTTTTTTTGCCAGTGACACGGTACAATTTGAACTCAGAATGCACAGCAGACTCACAGACCCAAAACGGATAGCACAAAGCTTAGGTACCCCACCTGATACTCAGACAATCCTATCGATCCACCGCCATGGAATGGGTCTACTCTTTACCATCCCACCCCCTATCTCCAACCAAACAAAAAGAAAAATGAAAGGCCAAGTTGACCCAGGTGGCATTTGATCACAGAAAACAAAGAATTGGAATGAATATTGTACTGTATTCTATCCAACAGACTAACAACTCTGGCAAAATCATCATTTTAACCCTTCGATGGCAGATATCATCAATTAATGCCTTATTAGAGGACAGAAGACATCATCATCTAAGATTTCAAAATTTTACATAGCTACAGCCATCACCAGAGGAAAGTGAATATTTTACAGAATTTTTCGATAATGAAATTGTAAATCTTATTATGCGAGACACTAACAATTATTATGACAATAATTATCATTTTTGAAATTATTTAAAGTAAAAATGAGTATAAAAATTACCCTAAAAAGAAGAAAGAGATATTTTGTGTTAATTGCTCGTTTGGCACACACATTCGAGCAATCCTTCCCGCCATTGGAGGGTGAATATAAGTAGAATAAAAGGAAAAAAATGAATAAATGCATAAAAATAAATACAAGCACACCTTACAGTTTATATATATATATATATATATATATATACATATATATATATACATATATATATATACATACAATTTTTATATATATATATATATATATATATATATATATATATATATATATATATATATATATATATGTATGTATATATACATACATGTATATACATATACACAAGCACACAAATGTGTGCATATATGTATGGGGGTGTGGGGAGGCATATATGCAGATGATTTATGTAGATGTGGCTGTGTAGTTAAGAAGCTCACTTTGTAACCAGGTGGCTTTGGGTTCGATCCCACCATGTGGCACCTTAAGCAAGCGTCTTCTACTATAGCCCCAGGCTGACTAAGGCTTTTGCAAGTAAACTTAGCAAATGTAAACTGCGAAGATAACCATATATATATATATATATATATATATATATATATATATACACGAAGTGAGAGGGTTGCTGAAAAGTTCCTGGCTTTGGGTAAAAAGAAAATACAGAAGGGTCAGTTAACTATGATTTTATTCACACACTTATGGCAGCGATCCTTCAGTTTCTTTTTTAAGCCACGTAAAAGAACTCGGGAGATTGGGCCTCCAACCAGGCCTTTTGGGACACCCTTAAAACCAGGAACTTTACAGCACCCGCTTGTATGTATGTATGTATGTATGTGTGTATATATGTACGTATGTATGTACATATATATATATATATATATATATATATATATATATATATATATAGACCCCCTTTTACCCGCACCCACTTATTGCACTTAGTATAACACTAGTGTAACAATAATTGGGTACCCTCCCAGCAGTATATTGGATAGATACTGTCCCTTAGTGGGTTGGATCCTCAGCCCCTAACTCTCTTGCATTATATACATATATATTAAAGTTAGATAAGGCTGGTTTATGGGATTTCATGTTCAGGATAAAGGGCTTGGCTTTATGGTGTATCATTAGATCCCAAACCTTTTTGGTGTACATATACACTTATACACACCCGTGTGTGTGAGTGATTGCATAATTAAAAATTTGTAATGATCTGTTTCCAAACAACACACACACACATTATGAATCAAGTGCATTTTACATGTTAATATATATAGACGTTCACATATATGTTATTTTGCTGAAGCTGGAAAAAGCTTAAGCTACTACTCAGATTTTCACATAACCGTTTATCAGTTATGAACTGTCTGTTGTGATAGCATAGACAAGTAAACAGACCAGTCAATAAAATAGTACTTTACTCTACCTTTGGTAGTCAAGTACAATTTTTCCCACCTTATTTTGTTATGTGCTAACTTGTGTGTGTGTGTGCATATATGTATGTATGTATGTATGTATGTATATATGTATGTATGTATGTATGCATGTATGTATAGATTGAATAAATGCAGTCAACGGGAAGGAGTACATTTAGACAGCTATTTAATAAACACTACACATGTTTCTATACAACATAGATCTACATAGACACAGGATTTAAATTAAGCAACGGTTTACCTGTACAATGGGATTCAATTGTATCTCCTTATGTGATAGATAATCACTGTCCCCATATTTTATACTCTAATATATTCCTAACGGAATACACTTTAAATTTATCTACATATATATATGCATATATATATAGATATAACACACACATATATACATCTTTATCTATATCTAGATATATATATAGAGAGAGAATGTATATAATGCGTATTAAATATATAGACCATCATATTACATATTATATATATATAATAATTGTCTATATATATTTTATACATACACTTGTGCCAGCATGCACACACACACACACACACACACACACACACACAACACAACACATAGAGTAAGTGAACAAATATTGATTAATATGAGAACAATAGAAAATATTAGAAGTTTAGAGTCAATACTTACTATGTTTTACTGTAAATCCTGATAAATTGGAGCACACATCTATACATAAATATACATGATACATATATATATATAAATATATATATATATATATATTGGTTCCTGTATAATTTGCAGAACTGGATTGGTATTAACTTAGTGCTTTCCAGTTATGTAATATACATGTACTGGTAAATATATCTATATGTATATAAATATATCTATATGTATATATATCTATATATATATATATCTATATGTATATCTATATGTATATATATATATATATATGTATATATCTATATGTATATATATATATATATATATGTATATATCTATATGTATATAA
>NC_142942.1:53281624-53294124 GCF_046866305.1 Octopus bimaculoides | reverse complement strand
ACGTCATGTGATGGTTGCAAACGAGCATCATTGTCATAAAACAATGTTGTTTGTTTCTAGGTGTCTGTGAGAACCTTGCTTGGAAACAGGCAAGGATTGGCAACAGGAAGGACATCTGGCTTTAGAAAATCCCCTTCAAAGAAATTCTATCCGACACATGCAAGCATGGAAAAGTAGATGTTAAGTTATGATGATGATGATGATATTTTGGTGCCTGTTTGAAATAAAATCTGCCTTGTACTACAGTCATTTCTATTCAACTTACACCCACATCATGAGTGGTGAATTTAAGCCCTATTACATTATTCTATATTACAATTGGTGAACAGTAACTTCATTGGGTAGAGGTTCCCAGCTGACCCATCAAATATTCACTACACTCCCAAAAGCCAGAGTAACAAGGAAGTGTCTGTGTAACTCACAATATCTTAATAGATGTTGTTCTTAAAGCACGATTTTTTTTTAGTTTCTCACCAGTGTTTCTATATCCTGCTGGCGTAAAATCACACACAAATACACACACCATTATCATCATCATCATTGTTCTAGTGTCTACTTCCCCATGTCTGCAATGGCTCATGTGGAATTCGTTAAGACAGATTTTTCTCCACTCCGATGGGTTTGTTGTCACCAATCTTTATCTGTTTCCAAGCAATGTAACATTTCTCTATGACCGGACACATTTCCAGTAAAGTTTGGAAATGAGGAACTCTGCTGTATATCTACACACACAGGTATAACATAGGTGGGAAAGTAGAAGATGGGTGTAGAAAAGAAAAGCAAATATAAAAACAGATGGAGGAAAGTTGGTAGAGGAAAGAGCAAAGAAATTCCGAAGCTAAGCAACATCAAGTATTTCTGTGTTAAGTGAAGGTGGTGTTTCCCAGGTGAGTAGTAGATGTTTTTCTAAGTGTCAACATTTTTCAAATATCTCTGCTGTCCTGAGGTATACAGAAATCACTCGAGCTGAAGTTGTGATCAAGATACTTAAAACTTTTGCATCAATTTGGTATCGAAATTAATGTTCACTAAAAGTTTATAGCTTAAAGACCAAAAAGATATTAAGGCCCTCAACATTGGCAATAATGGTGACAAAATAATGACAGTGGCAACAGTTGTAGCAGTGGAGGTAGTTGCAGGAGGAATTATAATGATGTTAGTCGTGATTGTGGTTGGGATGATGGTATGATGCTGATGACAGCAAGTATCATGAGAGGGGTAGGGTGAAAGATTTTGATGACATTGGTGATGATGGTGATAGTAAAGGTGTTTATTCCTGAAGGTAGGTTTCAGAGGTAAACCTTGATTAGACATGTGATCAAAGGCATTTCAGTCAGGAACATCCCTAATTTTTTTCAGGTTATAGTATGTCTGAGACTACATTACGCAATGTACCCTTACATTTTTAAAGAGAGGGGGTACGGTTTGGCTCCTATTTCCAGTTGATCAACCAACCATGTAAAGACTCCCTAGCTAGATAGTAGTAGTAGTAGTAGTGGTAGTAGTAGAGAACCAGTAGTAGGAGGAGATCTGTAGGTGTGAGGTAGAAGTTTGATAGTGGTATGGTCGTTATTAGACTAAGCTACTAAATGTACTGTATCAGACACATGGTGGTGGTGGGGGGGGGGGGGTTGATAGACGGAGTTAATGTTGTTTTATTCTTATCGTCTTCACTGTTACCATAATTGTTATTGTTGGTAGGAGATATTTACTTCGTCCTTTTGTGTGCAATATTTGTATTTTATCTAATTCCCAATCTAAAAAAGAAAAATGCATTCCACCCACGGAGAGAGACACACAGACAGAGAGAGACAAACTGTGTATGTGTGTCTGTACATATGCGTGTGTGTGTGTATGTGTGTGTGTATGCATGACTGTGTTTGTTCATGTGTTTTTGTGTACACACACACACACACATCTTCAATAAAGTTTGTCCATTGGTACAATGAAGGCACGTAGGCAATATCTAACTTAATTAAACTACTTAGCTAATGAGTATGAAATTGACAATGGAAAGCACAGAGACCTCAATTACTCTGCTTTAAGTTGGGTGTTATAATTAGTCTGGGTTAAGTCCTAGATATGTGGGGGTTCCTTAATTAACCCTTAGCGGCTGCCCCCTTTGATTGGAATGTCTTATTTCATACATTTTCTATATTTATATTTACTATGCTTGCTTTTTTCTTCTTTTTTTATATATTCAGATCATGATTTCAATATAAAACTCACTAGTTTTGTAAACCCTTCATGTAATGTCCTCTTCATTCATCACCCTTGTGACAAATAAAAGAAATCAATATCATTTTACATACACTTTCCATGCTGGCATGGGCTGGACAGTTTAAAACCATTTGAGCCAGTTCTTATCAGAGAGACTGCCCTCCTTGGAACACATTGCTCATATCTCCCATTTTTGGCATGGTTTCCCCGGCTAAATACCCTTTCTCTCATTAATATCCTTCTTCTATTGATGTTGTTGTTACTATTATTACTACTACTACTACTTGAAATTCAAACTTTGTCATCTTTGTGAGGTGCAACTTATTGAGAATTAGTTTTCCCCACTTCTTCTTCTGCAGGATTCTTCCACTTGGAACATCAATGTTAAAAGATGATGATGATGATGATGATGATGATAAGGACAATGAATAATGATGATCATCATCATTATGTATATCAGAGTGAGAGAGGGGGAGAAAAAGAGAGAGAGAGAGAGAGAGAGAGAGAGAGAGAGAGAGAGATTGAAAGATTTACAGTGCTACAAAATACATGTAAAAGATTACATTTATTTGGAAGAAACTGAGGACTCATTCCACTGATACTCAGAGTTTTTCTCTTGACATGTTTTTGATCAGGTGACAAAAAGACTTACAAACTTTGAGAGCATAACAAAAAAATAAAATAAATTCAAAAAAAAAAAGTAAGTAGGAGGGAGTAAGAGAGTGACAGGAGGAAGTAGTTGAAACATGAGATCCTTATCTTCTGATTAATAATACTAAAATATATTTCTATCTATTGTTAACTGGTTCTTTGTTTATCAATTCTCAACCAGGTTGGTTGCTTTTCCATTATATTTAACCTCAAACAACCTACCCGGGGTGTTTTGTTACCCAGAAACTCTAGCTGCTCCACCAGCCATGATTCAAATCTGTTCAATATTATCAGCTCGCTACAGTCTACTTAGCTAGTTTGTTATTTGAAATATTTTTTTCGTCAGACCAACTTTACATAAGTCTTCCTCTTTTTTTTTTTTTCATTATTTTATTATTTCTATTTATTTTTTTTATCATGTAATGCATTCTTTATCTTTAGTCAGTGACATGAAAAACTATAGAATGAGTGGTTTAGTCAGTAAACTAGTGGTTAAGTGAGTAAGCTTACAGTTAAGATGAGTAAAAAACCTAGGCTTTTACGTTTTTTTTTTATCGTATACATAAGAACCAGGCTCAAAAAAAAAAAAAAAATAAGTTCAGGGGTTGATTCATTCAACTAGAAATCTTTCAAGGTGGTGCACCAGCATGGCCGCAGTTTAATGACTGAAAACTAGTGAAAGACAAAAGAAACATATTGCTACCATTAGTTACATAATTGAAAAAATTGGAGTCAACAAGAAGGCGTACGGTTGGGCATTTATTTTTTTAATCACAACAATTGTTTCCACACACTGTTGTTCTCCAGCCGTGCAGGCAACTTGATTAGGCAACTGTTTCCCTGCATTATGAGATCTAGTTGTGTTTCCTCAGGCGATATGTAAATATTGTCTCCGTAAGTTCAGATTCTCGGCTTCAAGAACATCCTCTCTGTCTGTTGAGGCCTGGATTTAGTTGTAGTCATTGAGCTTATCAGAATGTGTTGTTGCTCTACTGGATAGCAAAGGGTAAACCTGAAGGTGGACGAGCTTTAGACATACTCTACTACATTCTTAACAGAATATACCATAACTATATATATATATAGAGAGAGAGAGAGAGAAAGAGAGAGATGGGGGAGAGAGAGGGGGAGAGAGAGGGGGGAGAGAGATAGGTTCAATCCCTGCTGTGCTCAATCATCAAAGCCCCTCTACCCACGAATGTATTAAGATGATATCCAGTTGATGTGTGTGTGTGTGTGTGTGTGTGTGTATTTTGCAAGGGTTCTGTGTTAATTGTGCTATTGAATTGAAAATATCTCACAACACATATGCACACACAGACACTATGTCATGATGTCTTATAACGATATAAATAACCAGATAAAATAAGAAGAGATTTTGCATGTGGTTTATTGATCAGGCAGCCATCATTGGACTAAGCAGTACTGAATATTTCATTAAAGTATGATTGGTTAAATAAAACAAGAAGTAACAAGTAATCTTACAACAATAAGGAAAGTAACTCAAAGCATACCTTGTCCCATTTTTAAGATCTAAGACTTATAAATTATTTTACATATGAACAATCACAGTTTGCAAATGGACATACTCTGTATAACCATACACAAGCATACACAAGCTCTACAGAATGATATCCAGATAAAATAACATAATGTACTGTTAAAAAAATAGACATCAGACACTTGTAGAACACATCCTACACACACCACCTGCAACTCACACAGCTCACATAACTCACATGCCATAAAAAAAACACACTGGAAGAACAGAAAAGTGCACCTGGTGGCGCAGTAGAAATTTGCATAAAACTTTTAAAAACATAATAATAGCAACTGTTTCTAATTTGGGCACAAGGCCAGCAATTTTGAGGGAAGGGCGTTGGTTAATACAGTCAAAATGAATGCATGACTGGTACTAATTCTATTGATCTTGGATGGATGAAGGGCAAAGCTGACCTCTGTGGGAATGTGAAATGCTAGAAGGAATGCTGGAAGCCAGTTCTGTCAATGCATCAATGATTTTAATAGTGATAGAGAGAGTAAAGGTGGCAAGATGGCAGAAACGTTAGCACGCTGGACGAAATGCTTAGCGGTAATTCGTCTGTCTTTACGTTCTGAGTTCAAATTCCGCCGAGGTCAACTTTGCCTTTCATCCTAATACTGGGCTTAGTATAATTGTACCCCAGTGTCACTTTGATGGCATGCACTGTTCTCTCACTTAATAATAATAGTAATAATAATAATGATAATTATTGCTAAATATTTTTTATGTCGGTACAAGGTATAAGCACCTCAGAATGTAAAGCGCCGGAACAAATGGTACTCTAATGATTTTGCCAGAAGAAAAAAAGGAAAGTTATTTAATGTTGAGATTAAATCATAACAGTTGAGAGAAGTTAATTAGAGATTGATTAACTGAACAAATCAGATAAGAGAAAGTAAGAAGTAAAATAATAAAAACAAAACTAAAAAATATATTGTTATTGATGCTAAACTAATAAACAAGCTGAATAAAGTGTCTGGTACATAAACAAGTGTGTGTGAGTGTGTGTGTGTACATACATACATAGAGACATACACAACACAATTTCATTTCATGGTCTATTTCAGTATTATATTTATCTCTTGTGCCGAGACAAGATACATTTCCATTTTGTTCACATCATTATTCTTTTTCTTTATCATCATCATCATCATCACCATCACCATTATTATCATATCCTATATTTATTTCTTTATTGCCTACAGGGGGGCTAAACCAGTGCGTAACTGGTACTTATTTAATCGACCCCGAAAGAATGAAAGGCAAAGCCGACCTCGGCGGAATTTGAACTCAGAACCTAACAGCAGATGAAATACCACTAAGTATTTCGCCTGACGTGCTAACGATCCTGCCACCCTCGCCACCCTATGTTATATCCTATTTTATCTCCAACTTAATTAAAGATTTATACCTATTAGTTATAGGTAAGGAAGAAATTACCCCCAACAAACATTATGAGCGTATAGTTTAAGAAACACACTGTGCTATCACATGGTTATTGTTAGGAAAATTAAACAGAAGGAAGGGGTAGACTCAGGAAGGCATGGGATGAGGTGGTGAAGCCTCCATGGAGGCTATGGCAAGTGACCGAGACCTATGGTGATATGCCATGCTTGAGAAGACCCATCAAGCCAAGCAAAATTGTATTCATGGCCGATGCCAGTGTCATGTAATTGGTACCTGTGCTGGTGGCTTGTAAAAAGCACTCGTTACTGTCTTGGAGGGGTTGGCATTGGGAAGGGCATCCAGCCATGGAAACCATGCCAAAACAGACTCCTAAGTTTCTTCTTGTTGCTTTTGAAATGCCACCTTCAGTGAGGGTTGAACTTAGAACCTTCAGGTGAGCTCTTTTACCTGAACTGTGGTGTATACTGCTTGGCCATGAAGACCACCGAAAGGACTTGCCCTGTGGGTCTATTTTAAACTGAGTTTTCCTCATACTATGTAAGGAATTCAGTAAACAAGTAGTTGTCTATCAAGGACTTGATTCTCAACTCTGTTCTCTTTATTTTATTTCCCCAGACCACAAAAGTGAACTTCAAGACTGGCTCTCTGTGGGAAATTCTGCTTGCCAATGACCTTGTTCTCATAAACGAAAAAGAAACAGTGAAAAGACTTATAAACATAGAAGCAGAGATTAAAAAAAAAAAACAGCTTGATAAAAGACAAACGTTTCACTCAGCAATGAAGAAGGCAGAACTCTACAACTTGAAATGCAAAAAGAAAAAAAAAGTTCGAGAGAGTTCCAGCTATGGCTCTGTGGTTAAGAAGTTTGCTTCCAAACATTATGGTCTCCAGTTCAGTCCCACTGCATGGCACCTTGATCAAGTATCATCATCATCATCATCATCGTTTAACATCTGCTTTCCATGCTAGCATGGGTTGGACGATTTGACTGAGGACTGGCAAGCCAGAAGGCTGCACCAGGCTCCAATCTGATCTGGCAGAGTTTCTATAGCTGAATGCCCTTTTTAACGCCAACCACTCTGAGAGTGTAGTGGTTGCTTTTACATGCCACTGGCACGAGGAATAATAATAATAATAATAAATGTCCTGATGCAGTACCAGGCAGTGGTTCTCATGGCTTCTGATCTTAATTGATTGGAAGTGTTATCATGTACATTGTTTTGTCTTGGTATAAAAAAGATGGGCTACAGCAAATATTCTGCTCAATACCACAGATTTGCTTGTCAGTTGTTTGACCTTAACCAGTTGAGCATGTCCCTTGGTGGCTGACGATATGTGCATCTCTGATCCTGAGCAGAAGTAGTTAGGGAGCATCATAGCCATGTGTTGAGAGGAATTCTTTGGGGTTTGAATAATTCACCTTTGGAAACATGGGTGTTTTGCTCAACATCCTTAAACAAACCTTATTCAGGGACCTTTTGAGTGGGATGGGCTACTCGACCTGAAAAAAATTCTAACTGGGCCCCACCTGCGAGGTCATGCGCTGTTTATCTTGATATGAGATCACCATGTCATGTACATATGGTTGCGATGCATGTGCCTGGTGTACCCTTATCAGACGGGTAGTCATGATGGGTGTACTGGGCTTCATATATTTTACCCCAGTGTCACTGTGATGGCATGCACTGCTCTCTCACTCAATAATAATAATAATAATAATAATAATAATAATGCTAAAACTACTGGGCCAATGAGAAAGCCTCTATGTGGTCACTCAAATTGCTAGAAATAGTTTGATCATAGATGTGTTCAATCCAGCACAGACCTGCAGGTAACCAAAAACAAACTACTGCTGCTACTGCTGCTGCTTCTGCTGCTTCTGCTGCTGCTGCTGCTGCTGCTACTATCGAACATAAAAGCACACATTCTTGGATCACTGGTTAAACTGAAGTCCTTGCTAAGATTAAGATAAATTCTTATTTTTATGAAGTACCCAAGCAACTGCTAGGTAGGTTGGTCTCATGGGTGGAATGTGGAGGGGGGGGGGGTCTGTGTGGGAGGGGGGGGGGGGGTTTCTGTGTGTCTGTGGTGGTGGAGCGGAGTGTATTTATGTCTGTGATTGAGTAATGGTGCGCTTTTGTTAGTGAGTGACTGTGCATGCTTGCGTTTGTGTATTTGGGTGTGTACGTGTGTGTGTGTGTGCATGTGTGTGTTGGTGTATGCATGCATACTTGTATTATGTTTGTCTGTTCTTGTGAATGAGAATGTGTGTGTTTGCATGCACGTACTTATAAAAACAAATACACACGCACGTATATATAGACATACATTATGTGTGTGTGTGTGTGTGTGTGTGTGTGCCAATATACTTGTACAAATGTTCTTGCACACTTATATATACAAACACACACACATTATACATGCATACATATATATATATATACATGGGTATACACATATCTACACACACATGCACACAAATATGCACACACATATATATACACACACACACATATATATATACATATATATATATATACATATATACACATATATTCACACCTATACATATAATACATATGTATGTATACACATACACATACACACACATATATACACACAGAAACATATATACGTACACACACACACATACACACACACACACATGTATAGGTAGATAAACAGGTAGATAGAGATACACACACACACAACGTTAACAACAGCAACAATAATACAAACATAACAATGAAGAAATCTAGAATATTCATGGCTAACGACCATTGTGGTTTCTGTAAACATTTCAGGTATTTCCTATCAAAATAACTTTCAGTAAGTATCTATTGTATAACAATCATCATCAACACTACCAACCCCACAACTATTAACAGTACAACCACCACCACCACCACCACTACTATCGCTACTACCATTATCATCGTTAACATAATCAATGTCATTGTCATTATTTCATAGTCTTTTTCTTTCTTTTTTACTGATGATGGTGTTATTTAGCCCCAGGTCAACCCTGATCCTGTTGACCTTTGATGTTACGAGTGCTGTCCCATTTTTTTATATTTTTTTATTCAGGTACAATGTGCCGCATGGACTATACTATCCATCGGGTCCTTTCTTTGGCAGGGAGACAGATATTTGACAGCTATTTCTAGCAAACTTAGTAACTACACTTAGATAACGAAGGTATTTAGATAACGAAGGTATTTAGATAATGAAGGTATGTCTTCTTATTCAAGAAGGAGGGGGTTGATGAGGTGGCAAACGAAAGTTGGTGAGTCGGCAGTGAAACTTCAGAGAATAACATGGGCAGTCTCTTATTGGTTTGTCGGGGTTGGCAGGAACAATTTTATACCTATATTTACATAATCAGAGCTGACATTTTGATTGGGATGGCACGTTCTAACTTGTAGTTCGAAGGACACTGCGGAAAGATTATTACGAGCTTAGAATACTTATGAGGATAATGGTGATGATGATGATGGTGGTGGTGGTGGTGGTGGTTGTAGTGGTGATGGTAGTGGTGGTGGAGGTGGTGCGTGCAGTGGTGGTTGTGTTGGAGATGGTGATGATGGTAGTGTCAGTTGCAGCGGTGGTGGTAGTGGTGGTGATAGTGGGGGGGATGATGATGTTTATGGCGATTTAACATTGGCGAGGACGACAATCATGTTTATGATGACAGTGGACGGTAGTTGTGTCTATGGTGATGATGATGATGGTCATACTGATGATGGCGGTGGTGGTGGTGGTGATGATGATGATGATGAATACAATCAAGACAATGACAGATATGACAATAAGAGCAATGACAATAAAAGTCAAAGTCGTCATCATCATCGTCGTCATCATCATTGTCGTCGTCGTCATCATTATCCTCCATCATCATCATCATCGTTATCCTCATCAGCATCATCATTACCTTTATACTCATCATTGTCATCATCATCATTGTCATCATAATAGTATTGATACTGACAGAGAAAGATTCGTTAAATCAACTAATTAATTGGCGTTTTTTGGTCCAGTTGCTGATGGTTTTGAAATTGCAATTGTTGTGTATTTGTTTAATGAGAATCTGGTTCCGGAATTAAGTCTAAAGAAAACAGATTAAAAGTTGGTAAATAAATTATAGATGGAAGAGTAAAAGAGAAAATGGGAAAGACAGGGTGGGAGGGAGGGAGGTGGGAATGAAAGAAAGAAAGGGAGGTGGGGGAAGGAAGGAAGGTGGGGGAAGGAAGGAAGGAAGGAGTAGTGCCCATGGCCTTCACTGTCTCTCGTTAGAGGGGTGAGGTAGATTCCATCGATGTGCTTCTTATTGACTTTACTGAAACAGATATGTTGTTGTTGTTGTTGTTGTTGTTGTTTTCGTCGTCATCGTCATCGTTTGGCTCAATGTGAACCCTGACTAGACTGTCACTTATAATTAAGAGACATTCCCACCATAGCCATCTTATCCTTCTAACAACCTTTCATTATCTGATGTGGCTTTCCTTTGAAGTTGAATTTCTTTGCAGTCACTTGATCTGTTAGAAAAAGCAGCTAAAATCCCCCAAATTCCTTCCTTCACATCATACCCTGTAGAAGATATTGGTGTTGTGATTGTTGTTGCAGTTTGGCCCAAGATCGTTCTGATGAAACAAACCCATGACCAAATGCTTTCCAGTCAGAAGAAACCCAGAGAGCAATGATGTGATTCGAAGCCTATTTGGCTGCTGTTGTTAGCAAATGGAGCAACCATTCAGAAGCAAGCTTTAATATCTTGCCAAGAATAGATATTGTATAGAGAGACTTGTGTACTCTAACTCTTAATCTCTTCATAGAGAGGATTAACCGGCTATAAAACCACGTTTCAGATTGTGTGTTAATACAAGACAACCAAAGCACGTTTTACCAACCATTGCACAACAACCAGCTGCTGCTGATGTTGCTGCTGCTGCTGCTAATAAATATTATTGGTTTCTCTTTTAGTTGTTTCAGTCAATGAACTGTGGTCATGCTGGGGCATCACCTAGTCAAACAAATCATCCCCAGTTATGAAGCAGTAGGGGTGACAAACACACACACACACAGATAGAGAGCATACATATATGTATATATATATATATATATATATATATATATATATATATATATATGCATATACATATATAAACGTATACATACACACACATGCATACACACATACACACATATGTATGTTTTCTGGATGAAATGAGTAAGGGAAGTTAACCCATGAACGTACGTACATTATTAAATTTTTTAATTGGCAGAAACATACAAAAGTGACAAAATGCCTCAATGGCCAACAGATGCATGCCTGCCACCTGAATGCAACTCCCGGTACTAAAACGAACACATGGAATGTCAAAAATAAAGCCCATTTAATTGCACAACATAACACACTGCATAATATATGTAGGCTTTCTGCAGCTGACTCTCATAAAATTAAAAAGGACATTTTTGTCAAAATCCTGGTTCGTTTATTGCATTTCTTCTTTTTTTTTTAGTATCGGAGTCAGTCATGCAATAAATGCCACTCATCATCATCATCATCAACATTATAGAGGACAATGAAGATGACAATTATGATGTATCCAAATCTTCAATATAATTTTTTTTCCCTTCATGATACAGTTTAAAGGAAATTTAACTGTTGTTTCTAGAAAGGTGAGCAACAGAATGAAAGCCACTACTTGTTTCACACTTGATTCATAAACCAGTGTGGAACTGTGAAGCTGATAGATAAGATCGGCTGAAATGAATCTATAATACTCTATACTTTGACTAATACACACACACACATTAATGCATTAAATTTTGTTTCTCCTCTTTGTTCCACCAAACCTGTGCCATGAGTGTGAATGCAGACAATCTGCTACAGTGTTTTGGTAAGCTTAGTCATTTCCTCATACATAAACAGTTTCGTGCAGATGCCATTCAGTCATCCTTGCTCTTTAATGCTTGTCATTTTTCATCTTTAAAAAAAATCCCATCCAAATCCTAATACTGAGAGATCTAATTCCAACAAGAAAGATTTGGGGTAGGTGCCTCAGAGGAGGGGCACACGCAAACACAATCACAGTGCCACAAGTGGATATATAAACACATGACCATCTCATATATTTGACCTATCTGCCTGTAGCACAATCTGTTGTGAGACTAGCTTCCACAGACTGAAATGTGTGAGGACTGATGGTATGTACATGATAAATACTAAGCACTAAGCAGAGATTTTGCTAATCCAAAATCTATGTTAATCCTTACTGTAATTGTGTCAAACACGTGTGAATGAAATTTTATGTGTAATACATTTATTTTTTTTTTGTAATACCTGTATTGATGTATATTCTTATTAATTTATGTATATAAAGGAAGTGAGCTGGCAGAATCATTAGCACACTAGGTGAAATACTTAGAGGTATTTCGTTTGTCGCTACATGCTGAGTTCAAATTCTGCCGAGGTCAACTTTGCCTTTCATCCTTTTGCAGTCAATAAATTAAGTACCAGTGAAACACAGAGGTTGATGTAATCAACTAGTCCCTTCCACCAAAACTTCAGGCCTTGTGCCTATAGGAGAAAGGCTAAACTTATGTATATGGCTGTATAATAGACAATATATGTTGGAAAGCTTATGAATTTGGTTGTGGCTAAAAATACGCAGCACTA
>NC_142942.1:53271624-53274124 GCF_046866305.1 Octopus bimaculoides | reverse complement strand
CAGACACACACACACACACACACACACACACATACACATATATATATATGAGGTGCATTCAAAATGTATCCAACTTAATTTTTTCCCACCAAAACTAAGTGATTAGGGAGCTGCAATCATGACCATAAGGTTGAGGTTTCAATTCCTGGACAGGACATGTTGTCTTCTTGAGATAAAACACTTCATTTCGCATTACTCCTGTCCACTCAGCCGGCAAAAATGAATTAATCCTTTTGAGCCATACACCCATCTTAATGATTATATAAATTCATTATGCAACACATTTACGACCACAATCTCAAACAGCATGAGTGAACAGAACACTCTACAGGAGTGAACTTACATCTCTGCCATAACACTGGGTGACTACATATTACATCAAAAAAAGTCTCTGAACACCTGTTGATGGTTAAGTGATTCGAGAAATAATTACGAGACATGGGTGATATTAGAGGAGGTAAATACTGTTAGTTCATCCAATAAAGCATTAATAAGTGCTATTTTATCAGGTAAATTTTTCTTTTTCAGAACCTCTTTGGTGCAATCAGTAAAGCAGTCATCCGGTATACACCGCGTATTTGATTTATTTGACTCTTGGTTGTGGCTCTATTCAGTTTTGATGCCTTAGGTCATACATCCCTGAATGCATTGTGTAAGTTTGTTTATTATAAATGTGTGTATGCATGTGGATGAATGCATATATATAGATATATAGATAGATAGATAGATACATACATACATACATACATACATAGATATAGATATATATATGCATATATGTGAGTGTTTATATATATATATATATATATATATATATATATATATATATATATATATATATATAGGTGTAAGTATATATGTATTCATGCATGTATGTATCCAGAATTCACAAAATATTTTAGAGGGATACTAAATATATATCAAATTAAATCCATCATCATCATTGTCGTCATTGTCATCATCATCATCATCATTTAACATCCATTTTCCATGCCAGCTTAAGTCGGATGGCTTGACAGGAGTTGACCAATCAGACAGCTGCACCCGGCTCCAGTTTTTTGTTTTGGTATGATTTCTAAAGCTGGATGCCCTTCCAAATGCCAACCAGATCACAGACTGAACTGAATGCTTCTCATGTGACACCTGCACCAGTGCTATTATGTAGTACCAGCACAGGTGCATTATATGTGGCACCAGCACAGGTGCATTATACGTGGCACAAAATTTTTGCAATCTAGCCTACAATGGACCAAGGAAGATATGTTCTAAATACAAGGTAGGAGTACACGTGTAACAGTTATATAGTTATACATGAGAGAATTACAGGAGTATGTCTCTGATAAACATCTACACTATTCAATAATATGTTCGTGTCTGTGTGTTGTCACAGTCTAAATATTGAAGCAAGACATTATATATATATATATATATATATATATATATATATATATATGTATGTATGTATGTATATATATATATAGTCAATCCAAACATGAACAAGCAAGAAAAAACAACAAAAACCAACAACAACAACGCGAGGACGTGGAATAAGTAAAGTGTTATTGGATGCTCAGGAAAAGAAAGAAAAGAAAGAGGATTTCACATTTCGAGTGGAAGCTCTTCATCAGAAATATAGAAAAAGTCCAAAGAAGGGAAGACAGAGAAAGAAAATCACCAACGATACACACGCGGTCACATATATATATATATATACAAACAAGTGGACTTCTTCCAGTTCCCATCTACCAAATCCACTCACAGGGCTTTGGTCAGCCTGAGGCTATAGCAAAAGACACTTACCCAACGTAGCACACAGTGGGACTGAACCCAGAGCCATATGGTTGGGAAGCAAACTTACCACACAGTAACGCTATGCCTATGTGTGTATATATACATGTATGTATAAATATATATAATATGTGTGTGTGTATATATATATATATGTGTATGTGTGTATATATATATATATTTTCCAATCATTTTTCCCAATCACATTTTATCCAATCATTCACCATGCTGGACCACTGAAATCTACAAGATTTCTTCATTCTCTCTCTGTTTATTTTCTCTTATTCCTTTCTGTTGAAGAGCATAGGCTCGAAACGTAAAAGATGTTTTCATTTTCCCGAGAAGTTACCGCTACATATGTACATGTGTGTGTGGGTGCTTGTGCCTCGTCGAGAGAGAGAGCGAGAGAGGGAGAGGGATATATATATACACATATGTATGCCAGCATCTATGTATGTCTATATGTATGTATGTATATATGTATGCATATATATAAGATGAATGAATTCTCTCATTGGTTTCAAGGAATGGGTGTTCCAGTTGTTCAATCAACAGAACTTACTCATTGTATTAGCATATAAATAAATGACTGAATATTCCAGCAACCAACATTTCTCTCCATAAAGTAATCCTGAACTCGAATCAATGAGGCACAACAATATAACAATGCTAGGTGTTCAAATCACAGCTAAAGCCCTGTGTACTCATAAAC
>NC_142942.1:53256624-53261624 GCF_046866305.1 Octopus bimaculoides | reverse complement strand
TGAGCATATATGTATGTGCATGTATGGTTATGAATGGATGAATAGACAGACAGACAGACAGATAGATAAACACATAGACAGATAGAGAGAGAGAGAGAGGCAGACAGACAGACACATAGATTGAGAGATAGAGAGACAGCCAGACAGACAGACAGACAAACAGACAGACAGACAGACAGACAGATAGATAGATAGATAGATAGATAGATAGATAGATAGATAGATAGATAGATAGATAAACAAAGCGATTGATGATCAGACAGACAGAAGGACAGACAGACAAAAGGACAGACAGACAGAAGGACAGACAGACAGAAGGTCAGACAGACAGATGAAATATGAAAAATTGTCAGAAATTACCTAAATATCTTTCAAGTTCATTACCAATATATAAAGTATTCCCATCTTTCTTTTGGTCAAAAGAAAAGAAATTGTTTTTAATCCTTATTCGTGTTTTTTTTTTATATATATCCTCATCAAATGCCGTCCACATGGATTATGCTAATCGATTTACCGTTATCTCAGACTCTTAGATGACCTGCAGCAGAGTGTCACCTTTGACGCTGTTCCTCAAAGTTTTTACAACTTCCTGCTAAATGTAAATTATTTCTAGCTTCTTGTCTTCATAACGGCTTTACCGTTAATGATAGAGGGGGAGAGAGAAAGAGAGAGAGAAGATTAGGTATGAGGGGAGATGTGTGTAGGAAGAGGTGTGTGTGTGTATATGCATGTGTGTGAATGTGTATGTATGCATTTGGGTGTATATATGTTTGAATACATGCACATTTGATTATATGTGTGTGTATATATGTATTTGGTTTGTGTGCTTGCTTTTAAGTCTTTGAGTGTATGAGTTTATGTAAGTGTGTGTGTGTGTTTGTGTGTGTGTGTGTGTTTGTGTGTGTGTGTGTTTGTGTGTGTGTGTGTGTAGTGTATGTATGCATATTTAATTTGTGTTTGGTTTGTGTGCATACTTTCAAGTTTTTGACTGTGTGGGTTTATCTCAGTGTGTGTTTGTGTGTGGATGTTCGTATATGTTTCTATTTGTCTAAGTGTGTGCCTGTATGTATGTGGGTTGGTGTGTGTGTGTATGTTTGTGTATGTGTCTAATCTGTACATAACCGGTGACAGGTACAGACGAATAAGAGGTGGCGAGTGGGGGGGGAATCTCTCACACCTCTTGTTCTTCTTAATCTAACTTTAATATTCAAATGAACGGCCAGAGGGGGTTTGCTAGATGCTGTGGAGGTGTTTGCGGTGGGGGTGGAAACAAGGGATCAGGCCAAGTAAGGGAGAAGAAGGGGGAGAGGGTAATAGATATTATAAAGAATACAGCAAACCTTTTCAAAATCTGAGAGATACAAACATTCTTTACTACTTAAAACCTAAAGCTTGTTGGCCTGCATACGTATGTAAATGTGTGTGTGAGTGCGTGTGAGTGTGTGTGTGCATGTGGATATATATTCACACATACAGACAAACATGCACAAACACACACACACACACACACACACACACACACACACAAACATGTACAAATGCACACGTTTACAGTGATTGGTGAATAAAATTCACATTAAACAGAAAATAAATAATCGAGAAAAAAATAGAAAGAAACAAAGACATTTATAAAGACAAAACAAGATAAGAATAAGACACATGCACACATACACACACACACACTCATGTATAGGCACATACTTACATATATACATACACATATATATATATATATACACATATGTATATAGACACATGTATACACACATATATACAACTATATATACATAATAGTTTTGGGGTTTTTTTCTTATGATGGAGTATCCATATATAAAGTAGATAAGGTTCTTAATCTATGTGTGTGTGTATACAAGAATGTGTGTGTGTGTACAAGGATGTGTGTGTGTGCACGCACGTGTGTGTATGCGTTTGTGCATGTTAGGTGCGTAGAGGATATCATAAGTGGAGTAAACATACTTATAGATTTGAAGGTCTGCTCTGAATACCAAAGAGGTATTTAATTGTAGATAAGCAATAAAATACACACACATCCATAAGAGAGAGAGAGAGAGAGAGAGAGAGAGAGAGAGACTGTGTGTGTGTGTAAATTACACAAGATGGATGGATGGATGGGTGGAAAGATGGATCAATCACTTGATCAATCAATATAGATAGATAAAAAGGTAGATAGATAAAATAGATAGATAGACAGATAGATAGATAGACAGACAGAAGACAAACACACAGATAGACACAAACATTGTACATATATACATACATACATACATATATATATATATATATATATATATATATATATATATATATATATATATATATATATATATATATATACAGATATATGCCTATGTATGAACCCACAACCACATCTGTGCCTATATCAAAATATATAGACTAACACACATATATTCATACACAGATACATACATACCTAGCCCTTGGATCCTCAACCCCTATTGGAGCCAAAAGATATCTATCATAACATATGGTTTACCTTGGGTATTTCAGACCATGCTGAGCCCATCCTCCTCCAGATCTGATCACAGCCAATTTCTTTTTGAGAGAGTAACAAAAAAGGAATTATTGTTGTAACTGTTGTTAAAGCCCTTTGCTGCTTATGGAGTTTAGACCATTGACGGATTTTCCCTACTGTCTTTCTGTTTCTCGCTAATTGAATCTCAGCCTCTCCTTTGCCTCCTTTGTCGGGTCTGTCTCCACTTATGTTTCTGGCATGTGTTTCCCTGAAGCAAGGCCTTCCTCTCCTAGGCTTTTGGTTTTTTTATTGTCATCTATACTTCTGCTTTCCTTATAGAGATGTGTGTTGGCCTTCTGCAAACTCATTTTCACCTCTGCAAGAGATGGTCCATGCTAGTCTTGGCTTCTATCTTTTGACCTGTCCAGCATGAGAGGCCTGTCCGGTATCTTGTACTCTTCTGGCATGGCTCTTAGGGTCATTGAAGACCTTGTAATGGAAGAGAGAGGAATAAAGATTTAGAGCAAAACCAATTCCAGTGCTGGATTAGTAATTCATATTTGTTCCTCAAAAGAATTGAAGGAAGAGTCAACTTTCACACACACACACACACACACACACACACACACACACACACACACACTCAAACACACACGCATGCATATATATATACGTGTGTGTGTGTGTGTGTGTGTGTGTGTGCGCACGCACGCTTTTTGCATGCCTTCATCTACCATCCCACAGTGTTTGACAACCAGAGTTGGTTTGTTTACATTCCAAAACTCAGCAACATAGCAAAAGAGGAGGTCAGTCACCCCAAACAAGAAATGGTTTGAACTATGATATTCCATCCAGCCATTCCCATCATGGAATGCAAATATAAAATATATATATAATATATATATATATATATATATATATATATATATATATATGTACGTGTGTGCATATACATATATGCATATATACATAGGTGCATATGCATTTACGTATGTGTGTGTGCGTGTGTTTAGTGCGCATATATGTGTATGTGTATACAGACAGATATACATCTACATGTACATATACTCATCCGCATACACACATGTCCACACACACGCATGCCCACACACACACACACACACACACACACACACATATACATACTTTTGCAGTAAATGTTTATTGTCAGCACTGACTATTGTTCCATTGTTGCCATTGCTTTCAGTTTCGCGCCAAACATGCATGAAACCTTTGTGTGCCAAGAGGTGGGGCTTGTTTGGAATAAACTCCATTGAAATGAATATACCAGCCCCCCCCCCCCACACACACACACACACACACTAACACTGAATGAAGATCAACATCAAGAGAACAATGAGGATCGACCAAAAACCTATCTGATTGACCGAGTGACATAGAAGCTAGCTCTTAATTATATTGCAGGTGGGGCCTCAATGCATTGGTTGCACACCTCGGGGTCAGCTCTATCAATATATATATATATATAGGCAGGAAGGTAGACAGGCAGATACACAGATATATATATATAAATATATATACTCAAAACACACAAACAAACGAGGGGGTGCTGAAAAGTTCCTGGCTTTAAGAGTTTCACAAAAGGCCTAGTTAAAGACCCAACCTTCCGAGTTCTGTTAAAGGACTTAATAAACCTGATATGTATATAGATATACACACACTATATATATATACAACTGTATGTATATATACCTCTGTATGTATATATAGTTCTCGCACAAGGTTTAGAAAAACTGAAGGACCACTGCAATAAATGTGTGAATCTGAGAGGGGAATATGTTGAATAAAATCATAATTAATTGATCCTCCTGTATTTACTTTTAGCCAAAGCCAGGAACTTTTCAGCATGACCTAATAAATAAATAAATAAATAAATATATATATATCATATTAATTTTACATATATATATTATCCGAAAAGTATAGTATTAAATATCCATCATGGCTGATCTTACCAATCAGTTTCGCATAAACTGTACAATGGAGTGTTAGGTTATAATCCAATTATATAACTTTACACTCATCAGAGCTAGCCGATATGGAAAGGAATGTAAAAATATGTATATCTTTATTGATTTCAGCAGAAGTAACAGAGTGACTCAAGGTCTGAGAGTTTCGGCTGTTGGCACTTATTAACTAGTTTGGTAAGTGCCAACGCATAAAACTTTTGAACCTTGAGCCACTCCCTTGCTTCTGCTAAATATTAATAAATACTAATAACCTGGTGTACATATGCTTAAGAATAAAGCATCAGTTGAGTAACGAGCAGTAATAAGGAATTGGGATGACAAAAAATGAACAATGAAGTTCATAACATAATTGATTATTCCTTTGTCATCCCAATTTCTTATATATATATATATATATATATATATATATATATATATAAGCCTTTAAGCATTGCTTAAAGGCTTATATAGGCATGTGCATGAGTGCACATGCATGCATTTGTGTGAGTGCACATGCATTTTTGTGTGTCGGTGTG
>NC_142942.1:53246624-53251624 GCF_046866305.1 Octopus bimaculoides | reverse complement strand
CCTTAATTCACAAATAAAGAAACCATATGTATGTATGTATGTATATGGTTGAAATTTGGAGAAAAACAAAAGATGAAGACAGGTGTATAAACAAACAGGTGTATTAGTTTGACGCTTGGGAAGGTGAGAAAGTCTTTTACGTTTCGAGCCTATGCTCTTCAACAGAAAGGAACACGAGGAAACAAACTGAGAGAGAATAAAAAAACTTTTATATATATATATATATATATATATATATATATATATATATATATGCATAAAGTTAAATGTATGATCCAGCCATAAAGTGATCAATGGCTTCTCATCCATGAAGCACTTTGCTTTATAGGCGACTCACAAGATGTCAATGGCCACAGGTATATGGTCTCTCTTCAAACTAGATGTAAAAAACTGGTTTCCTACCTTTATGGATGCAAAACTATTGGTCACTCGATGACTGGTCTAATTTTAGAATGTGGTTCTTTTTCGGATATACGCTCTACCAATGATATGTATGTATGTATGTATGTATGTATGTGTGTATGTATGTATGTATGTTTGTGTGTCTGTATTTGTTCCCCCACCATTACTTAACAAGCAATGTTGGTGTGTTTACATCTCCGTAACTTAGTGGTTCAGCAAAAGAGACCAATAGAATATGTACATTCAGCTCCCTCTCTATCTATCTATCAATCTATCTTTAGCCACTATGAAAGCTTCTGTAGGATTGCTAAACCTGCTAGAAATAGCAGCTAAATCTCCTTCAAACCCTATCCTAGTAGCTTAAAATATAAAAAAAAAAAAAGGTTACATCAGATAATATAATCCTAAATACACTTTGCCTGAATGATAGACATCAAGCACTATTCTTGTCTCGATTACCTTACACTATCAGAGTTGACCTGGGGTTAATCACGACAACCACCACCTCCATTATCATCATCATCATCAACAGCAACAACAACAACAGCATTGCATTTAGACCTCCAGTTGACTCATCAGATTACATAAAGAGAATTGCTGATTTCTATGGTGGGAACACATAGATATCGGATTGTGATTTCTGCATATTTGAAATGACTGTTGGGTGGTGGGCGCATATGATAAAAGACTAGTGCTGCAGTTATTACTAAACCTAAGGGTTGGGAGTAAGGAGTTCACATGTCATCTTTGCAAGCTTTTTAGCCACATGACCAAGTAAAACACTTCAAAATAAAACGTAAAATATTGTCTCATTCGCTTCATTTAACAAGGCATATTAAATTACTTCATAGGTGTGTCTGTTTCTCAGTAGATCCACAAGTATTCAGGGCTTTATATATATAAATATATGTGTATGTGTGTGTGTGTGTGTGTGTGTGTGTGTGTGTATACAGTAATCCTTCAACTATGGCCGGTGTTACATTCCAAAACCTCCCACAGAAATAATTAAAATCTAAAAAATAGAGATACCTATCAGCTGCAGAAACCTGTGATATACTGAGGAGTCTGCAATATAAATTTACATATATTAGCTAGAATCTAAAGCCTCCCTGATGTCTTCCTGATTTTGTTGTTTTCCTGAATCCTGTTGTTGATTCTAGTAATCTCCCTGTGGAGGTTATCCACTGTTTTATAATCTCGGTACTTTATTTACACAGGAACTTAAAAAGCAAAGCTCCCACCATCGCCACATCATCAACACTTCACAGGATTCTATTGTCAGAGGCTTTTGCCACAGAGATCAATAATTAATTAGATAACTGCGTCATCAAAGCAAATACCTTTTTTTTTATTTGTTGATTTGTTTGTTTCTATTTTTGTTTCTGTAAATGATCTGACATCCTTTTATCTATCTAGCCTGGTTGGATGGAGTCAGCTCAAAGATAATTAACAAACATCATTAACAAACATAGGCACAGGTGCGGCTGGTTGGTAAGAAGCTTGCTTCTCAACCACATGGTTCTGGGTTCAGTCCCACTGCGTGGCACCTAGGGTGTCTTCTACTATAGCCTCAGGCTGACCAAAGCCTTATGAGAGGATTTGGTAGACAGAAACTGAAAGAAGCCCATGGGGCCAGTGCCCCCTGACTGGCTCCTGTGCCGGTGGCATGTATAAAGCACCAAAAGTGAGTAATCCTGTGAAGGATTAGCATCCCATCAAGGTGGAGAATACATACGCCATGGAAACCAGGAAACCAGCCCCATGAGTCTATATGACTCAGGAAGAAACCTTACTACAATTACAACCAGTAGTAGTAGTAGTAGTAGTAGTAGTAGTAGTAGTAGCCATACTGCTGTGAAAGAAAATACTAGCTTCAACTTACCGGTAACAATGCTCTCAGCTTGGTTATCCAGTTTCTTAGAGACAAGCAACTAGTTCTTTGATAAACTACCTTATGATTAAATAGCAACGAGCTCTTTGTTGACTAATCAAGAAGGCCTAATTAATAAGTAGTGTCGGTGCTAATCTCTCTTTATATCTTCCTTGTTACAGTAATGTCTACCAACAATAATAACCAGAATCACCATTCTAAAACTTCCTGAACTATTTCCAAGCAAAACAAAAATTCAAGTCATAATTATCTGAATACACACATACATACACACTCAAACACACACACATACACACACACGTGCACGCACACACACACACACACACATACACATGCATAAATATGCGTGTATTTATATGTGTGTGCACATATATATGCATACACACATATGCACGCATATATATATATATATATATATATATATATATATATATATATATATATATATGTATGTATATATGTATATATATATATATATATATATATATATATATATATATATATATATATATATATGTATATGTATATATATACTCTACAGAGTGGTTGGTGTTAGGAAGGGCATCAAGCCATAGAAACTATGCCAAAACAGACACAGAAGTGTGGTACAGGCTCCCGCCTGGCCACCTCCTGTCAAACCGTCCAACCCATGCCAGCATGGAAGGAGGACATTAAATGACAACGATGATGGTATTGATAGATAGATAGATAGATAGATAGTGAGAGAGAGAGAGAGAGAGAGAGAGAGAGAGAGAGAGAGAGAGAGAGAGAGAAATATATGTAACTTTACATGTGTGTGTGTGTATGTATAGGTATATGTATATATATACATACATATAAACATATATATATTGTAATGTGTGTATGTGTGTACATATGTATATAAAAACAAAAGACAATCAGGAAATCTTTTTCCTTTCACACACACACACACACACACACAATTCTGCCATTCACTTGTATACTAATATATATACATATATATATATATATATATATATATGCATGTATGTATGTATGTATGTATGTAAACACGCACACACACACACACACATATACCCCCTTTCCCTCATGCCATTCCACTCCCACTCTGAGGGAGACAAAAGTTGGTGGGGGTTGCATAAACAAATCTAGAAAAGCAGGAAATCTCAGGTGTCATAATGGAGATGGTATGAGGGGTGGGGAATGACAAGAATCACAGGAACTAGGGACCACCCCAGCTCCTTTAATTATCACCTGCTTGCTGTGGAGTTTTGTTTTATTCATTGTTAAGGGATTTAGGAAGTAGTTGTTGGTGGCGAACATCATGTTTTTTTTTGGTTTTGTGTTTTACTGTTTCTGCATTTGGTTTTTATTAGGCTTTTTTACAAAACCTCCTTGTTATATAGATTCAAATCAAACCGAGCCAAACAGATATATGGTCAAAATTTTCGGGCCTTGTGTCAAGAGTAGAAAAGAATATTTTAAATAGGTGAGATTTCGTACATTGAATGTGAAGAACATGACAAATCCAACAATGGGCTTCCATACAGTTTTTGCTTACCAAATTCACTCCCAAGGTATTGGTCAACCCAGGGCTTTTGTAAAAGACACTTGCCCAAAAAGTTTTGTGAAGTGTGATTGAACTCAAAACCCTGTGGTTGAAAATGTGTTTCTTAAACGACACAATCATGCCTGCATATATTTACATACAGACCCAGGAAGACATGAGATGAGGTGGTGAAGTATGATCTTCAAATTTTGAGCCTCACAGAGGCAATGACTGGTGACCGAGACCTTTGGCGATGCGCTGTGGTTGAGAAGACCTGTCAAGCCAAGGGTACCCATGCTGCCGGCACGTAAAGAACATCTTTTGAATGCTGGGCCTCACAGAGGCAAAGTGGCTGAGTTCCTTTCAAGCACTGGGCCACACACGTATACAGATACACATATATAAATATATACATACACACACAGCAAGTATACTAACAAAGCGGCAATCCCTCTCCCCCTCTCCCCTCTATTCTTGTGTCCCTTCCTTCAAGAAAAAGAAAAACAGTCTCCGAGTCACTTACCTCTTTGCTGTTAAAGTCCGCCAATTAGACATTTACATACTGTGCCATTCAACAAATGGTTTGGTTCTACGGAATGAATGAAAGAGAGAGAGAATGAGTAAGAGACGAGAAGAACAAGAATGAGTAAGAGGAGAGAGAGAGAGAGAGAGAGAGAGAGAGAGAGAGAGAGAGAGTGGTAGAGAGAGAAGAATGTTTATATATGTGACAGAGATGAGAGAGAGAGAGAGAGAGAGTGTGTGTGTGTGTGTGTGTATCTGTAAGTGTACGTGTGTGTGTCATCATTTTCCATTTTTTTTAATGCTTATTTTTGCTATCTGTCTTTAATCATAGTAATACATTACCAGTATTTTCAAGCATCTACAGGGATATATTAGACATAACAAACATGTATGTACTTAGAGAGAGAGAGAGAGAGAGAGAAAGAGAGAAAGAGAGACAGACAGGCAGACAGACAGACAGACAGGGAAGAGAGGGGGGGGGGGGGAGAGAGTCTTCTTCACCATCATCATTGTTCTAATGTTCTCTTTTCCATGCTTGCATGACTCAGACATAATTCATTGAGATTGAGGCAGATGTTTCTATGGCCAGATGATGCCCTTCTAACTGCCAGAACTTTTCTGTTCGGTAGTGGGAATATATGAAGGGCTGCTTTG
>NC_142942.1:53156624-53241624 GCF_046866305.1 Octopus bimaculoides | reverse complement strand
TTGAGTTGCTTCTCCATGGTCTTACCGTTAAAGTTTTATTTCATACTGAACTACTTGGCAAAATTGTTAATTGTTAATTCTATTATTAATTGACGATTCCCTGCCCTCATTTCTTGTATATATATATATATATATATATACAGCAGGCTTCTTTCAGTTTCCATCTACTAAATCCACTCACAAGGCTTTGGTCAGCTTGAGGCTACAGTAGAAGGTACTTGCCCAAGGTGCCACGCAATGGGACTGAATCCAGGACCATGTGGTTGGTAAGCAAGCTACTTACCACACAGCCAATTCTGCTGTTTATTTTAGATAGAAGTTTCAACATGTTTAAATAGAAACGGTAAAATACTGACAATTTGAACTAAGAACGTAAAGACGGAGAAAATGCTGCTTAGAATTTTGCCCAGCGTGCTGACGATTCTGCCAGCTTCCTGCCTTAGTCTTGATAATTCAAGAAACAATTTATGCCATAAATGCATTATATAATATAAGGTGTAAAAGCAAAAATAGATTTGGAAAGAATTACAAAAATTTCACAACCGGCACATTTCTGTCTTTCTCAAATTGTTTTTTTTCTTTTTCAACAGGTAATGGGTGGATACACGAGTGGATGAGTTAGCTGGGTGGAAGGGTGGATAGGTGGGTCAGGACTTTTTTTTTTATTGTTGTTGTTTCTGTGTATTTGTTACTTTCAGGAGGGACAAAACTGAACAAGTCATGCGTATTAAGTTATGTGTCATCGTGTTGTTTGTGCAGACGAATGTAGTGATTAAGACATATAAAACTGGGTGGTGTAATATTGGCGGAATAGACTCCTTGCTTTTATTGATATCATTGTGGTTCAATGTTGTTACAACTACATTGTTGTTGTTTTTAACTCTTGGTGGTGATGGTCGTGGTGGTGGTGGGAATGTGAGTGTAGGCTGGGTGATATATCTTAATGCAGATGCCGAAATGTGCTGTGCGTGAGAAGACCCGGCAAGCCAAGTGAGATTGTTGCCAGGGCCCCTGGACTGGCTCTTGTGCGGGTGGCACATAAGATGTACCAACCTGAGCGTGACCGTTACCAGTACCGCCTGACTGGCCTTGTAGGGTTTTCGAGCGAGATCGTTGCCAGTGCCCCTGGACTGGCTCTTGTGCGGGTGGCACATAAAAGACACCATTTCGAGCGTGGCCGTTTTCGTGCGGGTGACACGTAAAAGCACCCACTACACTCTCTGAGTGGTTGGCATTAGGAAGGGCATCCAGCTGTAGAAACTCTGCCAAATTAGATTGGAGCCTGGTGTAGCCATCTGGTTGCACCAGTCCTCAGTCAAATCGTCCAACCCATGCTAGCACGGAAAGCGGACGTTAAACGACAATGATGATGATGATGATGATGATATATATACAGGGTATTCAAAACAACCCTCAGCAGTGAATTTTTGTAATGTCTAATATATTGTTTTGTAGTCTTATACCATCTTATAAATATTTATTTTGCAATGAAATACTTACTATGGAGAGACTTTCTGAACACCCTGCATATATATATATATATATATACACACACACACACATATCATACATGGAGCTAGCATGATATCCCCGTTTATAATGTATACTGCTCTACATCTTAGAGTGTGCTTCTTTCAGATTTATGTTTTTCACGAACAGTGTGTGTGTGTGTGTGGGGGATTTATAGAAAAACAAAAGACAAAGACAGGTGTAACAACAACAAGCAAGTGTATTAGTTTGACATTCGGGAAAAATGAGAAAATCTTTACATTTTCGAGCCTACGCTCTTCAACAGAAAGGAATAAGAGGAAATAAATAGCCCAAATTGTATGGACTAATGCTCAATTTCTGTCTACTAAATCCACTCACAGGGCTTTGGTTGGCCCAGGGTTATAGCAAAAGATACTTGCTCACGGTACTACACAGTGGGACTGAACCACACAGTTGGGAAGCAGGATTATTAAACACACAGCCATCCTTGTACACACACACATAGACAGACAGACACCCAGACAGATGCATACACATATATATCCATACATATACATCTCTATGTTTGTCGATCTATCTATCTATCTATCTATCTAGACAGACAGACAGAGTGATAAGCATGTGTGTGTGTGTAAATATGTGTGTGTGCAATTTGGAGGAGAGCATGGACAATTTGGGCCACAGTCAAAATGACGGGTGAGGGGTATAATCAATTTGGGTGGAAAGTATAGAGTATTTGACAAAGAGTAAAATCGTTTTAGGTGAGAAAATATGCAGTCAATTCAAAAACAAGCCCAGAACAATGGTTAGATCATATTTCCTCAGCCCCAGAATGATAAATGATAGAGTTCACTTCAGCACAGAGTTTGAAATCTAGATACAAAGGGAGATAAATACATATATATGTATGACAAGGCTTTTTTTTTCCTTTCACTACAACATTCCTGCCAATCCCCACCCTCATAATGGCTATAAAGAATCAATACAATTGATTGTGAATTTAATATGCTGAGAAGTGTTAGAGTATTGCAAAGACCATCATGTTAGTGTGGGAAAACGGATATATGATAGGTGAGAAAAACAAACAATTTCACTAAATAAATCGTGATAAGGTTGACCTTGGTAAAAAAAGACATACAATCAAAAGTCATCCTTTGAGTGACTTAAACCTTCAAGCCAGTTTTAGTTCCTGGTCATAACTACTTCACTAAATTTACATTACATGATTCCAGGTTCATTTCCTCTGCATGGAAGTTTGAGCAAGTGTCCTCTTCAATAGTCCCAGACCAAGCATTGCTTGGTGCATAGATTTGGGAGGCAGAAATCAGCGCCGCCTTACTGGCACTTGTGCTGGTGGCATGTGAACAAAACATTCGAGCGAGGTCGTTGCCAGTGCCCCTGGACTGGCTCCTGTGCAGGTGGCATGTAAAAAACACCATTTGAGCGTGGCCGTTGCTAGTGCCACCAGACTAGCCCTCGTGCCGGTGGCACATAAAAGCACCCACTACACTCTCGGAGTGGTTGGCGTTAGGAAGGACAGCCAGCTGTAGAAATGTCCATTTTCCATGCTGGCATGGGCTGGACAGTTTGATAAGGGCTAGCAAGCTAGAAGACTGTCAGGCTTCACTGTATGTTTTGGCAGGGTTTTTATGGCTGGATGCCCTTCCTAACACCAACCACCTTACAATGTGAAATGAAATGTTTTGCTCAAGAACCCAACACACTAACCAGTCCTGGAATTGAAACCATGGTCTAGCAATTATGACTGCAACACCCTAACCACTGGGCTAAGTACCTTCCCTAATAAATAAATGCACCCTTTTAAAGCCTAGCCAGGCTCATGGGCCCAGTTTCTCGGTTTCAATGGCGTATGTGTTCCCCAGCTGGACGGGACACCAGTCCATCGCAGCGTTACTCATTTTTGCCGGCTGAGTGGACTGGAGCAACGTGAAATGAAGTGTTTTGCTCAAGAACACAACGTGTCACCCGGTCCAGGAATTGAAACCACAACCTTACGATCATGATGCTGGTACCCTAACCACTAAGCCACGCGCCTCCACACCTTCCCTAATGGATATGTATTATATATGTAATAATCAAGATTATATATTATGCACTTTATTGTGTGGGGGGGGGGAGATTTGCTGCACTGTGGAAAAATTGTTTTGCTTGAAGCAGGTCTGTGATGCAAAAAAGGTTAGCAACCACAGCTATAGAGAAAAGAGAAGAGGAAGAACAAGAAAAGACAAATATTCAAATGAGAGCAAGAGAGAGAAGGAGAGAGAGAGAGAGAGAGATGGAATCTGTGATTAATTAAATGGGACAAAATACTTTGTTGTCGAACATTCATATGAACAAGGAAGGGTAAATTAGTGTGTGTGTGTGTGTGTGTGTGTGTGTGTGTTTATAGGTAATACCAGCCAACCTAACCACACCAACCAATCAGATAGAATAACCAGCCAACCTGCCACAGTAGTGGTGATGGTGGAGGTGGCAATGATGGTGGTGGTGGTGGTGGTGGTGGTGGTGGTGGTGGTGGCAATGATGGTAGTGGTAGTTGTGTTGTTGTTGGTGGTGGTGGTGGCGAGGCTTAGTGTAGTGGTGGTAGTAGTGGTCATGGTTGAGGTAGTTGTGGTGGTGGTGGTGATTATGTCAGTGGTGATTGTGATTGATGGTGGTGGTGGTCGTCGTCGTTGTCGCCATCTTGGCAACAGAGGTTGTGTAGTGGTTGTTGCTGTTGTTGTTGTCGTTTAGCACCTAATCAGGCCTTATGACCAAAGAGATTCCAGTCATGACCATCCCATTTGTTTGTATATCAGCAACTACATGATGTAATATGTTTCACATTCTTCTGAAGGTATTTGAGAAATTCCACTGTTATTTTTAGCATGCCAAGCAACCATATAAAAGATACCTTTCTGGTTTGCTAGGATAGTCTTTACTATATATATACATATATACATATATATATATATATATGTATATATATATATATAGTGATGGTGGCGTCATCATTGACACTCACAGTCGCAATCATGATTGAAGTTGTAAATGTAGAATCATAACTACTGTGGTGGTGGTGGTGGTTCTGAGGGAGGTGATGGTAAAGGTGATTGATAGGAGAGGAAGAGTAGTGTGGGAGGTATCACTGATTTAGACATAACCTGTGTTTACTCATGCGTACAGCTTTTCAAAAATAACTTTTCGAAACAAATAAATAAATAAAAACAAATAACACACATACAGACACACACATGTATATATAAATAAATAAATATATATATATATATATATATATATAAATGAACACACACATATATACACAGACACACACATATATGCACACACAGACACATACATGTGTGCACACCCACAAATACATATATATACATATATACACACACACACTCATATATATATATATATATATATATATATATATATATATATATATTGACAGCAAATTCATAGAGTTGTTAAAGGGTCAGATCAATTGCCTTGTGGTAATTATTCCAGTTTCCCGCACTCTGAGTTCAAATCCTTTTAAAGGGGATGTCAATAAAGTACCAGTCATGTACTGGAGTCAATTCCTCTTTTTCTCCACTAAAAGCACCTAGAGTGCCCAGTAGCGGTGTTAAACTAGGTGACTAATTATATCCGCCATCCACGAAATAGCAACCAAATCTCACTCGGTTTTTTAAAAAAAGGATAGGCACATTGCTATGATGTAGTCTTAGATACACAATGTCTGGAGAAACAAAATAACAAGACAATCACAGCTAAGACAGTTTAGATCATAAGCTGGCTTGATCAGAGCTGACCTAGGGTTAAATGACCCTTTTTTACCTTTTATAAGTTTCAGTCATTAATTGTGGCCATGCTGGAACACTGACTTCAGTAGAACAAATTGACCCCTGTCTAACACTTATTTTATCATTCACCTTTGCTGAACTGTTAAGTTATGGAGACATAAACAAACCAACACCAGTTGCCAAGTGATGATGGGGCGACAAACACAGACACACATGTACAGATATACATAATTTCTATGTGTGTGTGTGTGTGTGTGTGTGTGTGTGTGTGTGTGTGTGTGTGTGTGTGTGTGTGTGTGTGTAGGTATATGATGGGCTTCCATACTATTTCTGTCTACCATATTCACTCACAAGATGGAAGCCAGTCTGGTGCTACAGAAAAAAAAAACACTTGCTAAAAAGGTGCTGAACAGTAGGACTGAACCTGGATTCACATTATTGCAAAGCAAGTGTCTTTAACCACTCAGCCATTCCTGAAACTGTGTCTAAATACTTTAAACACCGAATTTAGTTTCAGTAGGTTTTTCTTGTTTAAATTTGTTTTCTTTCTCTTTTTTTTTTAAATTTCTTTTTGAAACATGAAGCGAAGACATTGCAAGTGAGAGGCGCCAACTGACTCATCTCAACTATCTAAACAATTACAACAACAATGACAAGAAAAACAACAGGTGGAAAAGAAAAGTCTAGTTCGATAGAACCTGTTGTAACAAGTTGTGACAACTTTTTCTTTTATTTTTTTTTCTTCTTACTTTGGCTTTTTGAAAACATTCTTGAAATAGTTGATGTATAAAAAAACAAAAACCTTGTTAGATGACAGTCCAATGTCTCATGTAACTATAACAGGTGTAGTTATCAGTCGCTGGTCGGCTGGCTGGCTGGTTGGTCGGTTGGTACAGGTGAGACCTGTATAATAGCTGGTGTAGGAGGGAGTACAAACGTTGTTGTATCTGTTGTGACTGCAACAGATGCATAAGCATGGGAACGAAACTTGCTTAGGAGGTGAAAACCCAGTTTTTTAGGATATTCAAAGGGTTTTCATTGCCTGTACCCCCACCACCACCACAAAAAAGTTTTAGTGAGTTGCACCCCACAAAAAAAGTTTTAGCTAGTGTGCTTGCACTCCACAAAAAAAAAGTTTTAGTGAGTGCACTTGCACCCCACAAAAAAATTTTTAGTGAGTGCGCTTGCACCCCACAAAAAAATTTTTAGTGGGTGTGCTTGCACCCCACAAACAAAGTTTGAGTGAGTGTGCTTGCACTCCACTGCACCTCCTGTTCCTGAGCCTATGAACAGATGTAGCTACCACACATATTATGTTAGTAATAAGTAAACCTACTGAATTTGGTGGCATAAAAGATACACAGACATATTTGACAGTGAATGTATTTCACTTGAAATATATGTTTTCAAAAGCGAATAAGCATCGACAGCTAGCAAGCCATGCTACTCCGGACTGATGATGAGCAATGACTCTGAAACTAGTCTCTGGATGCTGGCTTTACTGGGTGGAGGTGCTTGTTTCTACTTTGAAAACATAAGGACACAGGAAACGTGTGAAGTCCAACAAGAAATGGTGTTTCCTAGGGCTAAATAACAGTAGCATTCTTCCTTTTTATGGGACTGTCACATTAAGTTGACAACATACTATAACCTAAAGTTTGTTTATATGTGATGGGAGGGGAGGAGTTATGCTTCTGTATGTATATGTATGAGTGCACATGTGTTTGTGTTTGTATCATGCATGCGTGTCTGTGAATATGTGTGTGTATGTATGTGTGTGTGTATGTATGTGTGTGTGTATTTGTATACACGCACACACATACAAGATAATTACAGATTACATGTTGATATGGTTTTAAAGGGAAGGGGAAATGCCCATGTCCTTCACGAGCCCTCCCCCTTCAGACAAGACAGAAACAGTTGACATACAATGTAACAGTAACCACCCTACTCTTGACATACCCTCAAACACTGGTGACATTGATATTCAATCTCACAGTGGCTATGCCACCCTTAACAGACACTCCCACATTGGTGATACCAATATGCTTGACATTCACTTCACCAGTACCCATGTCCTTCATAAATACTCCCATACTGGCGGCACTGATATGGCAAATAATTATCCTGACAGTAGCTATGCCACCCTTCACAGACACTCCCAAATTGGTGACAATGATATAACCCGAGTATTCGCACTGGATACTGTCGTAACCAAATCCAGCCAGAAAGTTAGGTCAATCCAAAGCCATAGAAGACTTTTGCCCAAGGTGCCAAACAGTGGGACTGACCCCAGAACCATGTTGTTGAGAAGCAAACTTCTTACCACACAGTTGTACCCCATCATATATATGTGTGTGCGTGTGTGTGTGTGTGTGTGTGTGTGTGTGCACGCACGTGCACCTAATGAAATATGCAGGGCGTCTGAAAAGTATATGAATGGCAGTTGTCACCATCAGGATATGTGACGCCTTTCTCTCCCTACTCGTGATCACTGTTGTGCAATCAGACACACAAAATGAAACCTTAACATGAACTGAAATTCTAGATTTCCACAAACATACACAGGCATGCACACATACACATACATCTACAGACATGCATTTATATATATATATATATATATATATATATATATATATATATATATATATATACACATATATATAAATACATACATACATTTATAGTTTGATATACAGGTGTATTGAACGATGGAAGGTTATCATCATCATCATCATCATCATCATCGTTTAACGTCCGCTTTCCATGCTAGCATGGGTTGGACGATTTGACTGAGGACTGGTGCAACCGGATGGCTACACCAGGCTCCAATCTAATTTGGCAGAGTTTCTACAGCTGGATGCCCTTCCTAACGCCAACCACTCAGAGTTATGTCTATATGTACTCTTAGATGGACATATCAAATTACACAAGAATGACTGCTACATGAATTGATGCAAAGATTACAAGGGCCTTATGTTCATGCACACATATCAATTGCAATTTAACACCTATTTAGATGGCTAAATTACACAGTTAAGTATATTATATACACACATATTGAAAATAATATACTTTCCCAACCCCCTCTATCCCCTTTCTCTTCTTGCTCTTTCTCCCTCTTCTCGACTCCCTCCTATGCCTTTACTTCTGATCTTCTCCCTCATGCTCTCGTTCTCTCAATTTCTTTCTCAACTTAATCTCACTATCAACCAATTTGTGTCTTCATTTCCACTCCTACTGTCATACCATGCCAGCAATGTAAAGAGATGTAAAAATTTATATCATTTCTATTTCTTTTCCTCCTCCATTTGATTCTTTGAATTTTGTTTGATAAAGAGTAAAACGCAAAATGCTAGCTCTTTCCCCATTTCTTTTTATTTGTTCATTTGTCATATTTATTTTCATTGTACACACTATGATTATTGCTTTATTCTTTACTTTTTTACTCTTTTACTTGTTTCAGTCATTTGACTGTGGCCATGCTGGAGCACCGCCTTTAGTCAAGCAAATCGACCCCGGACTTATTCTTTGTAAGCCTAGTACTTATTTTATCGGTGTCTTTTGCCGAACAGCTAAGTTATGGGGACATAAACACACCACCACCGGTTGTCAAGCGATGTTGGGGGGACAAACACAGACACACAAACATACATATATATATATATATATATATATATATATATATATATGTATATATATATACGATGGGCTTCTTTCAGTTTCCGTCTACCAAATGCACTCACAAGGTTTTGGTCAGCCCAAGGCTACAGTAGGAGACATTTGCCTAAGGTGCCACGCAGTGTTTGTGTAAAATATATTTATATAATATTTGAGTGAGTGTATATGTGTTTCTGTATGTTTATTTAGAAACATACATAGAAAATAGAATTATAGACACGCGCATTTACACATGCATATATATATATATATATATATATATATATATAAACAAACACACTTAAAAAGGAAGGAAGCGGGCTGTGACAAAGTGTAGAAAACCGCGTTCACTACAAACTGTACTACTCATACATATAAATGTATACACACACACACACACACACAGCTGAAGCACAGTTTGATTGTTTTTTGTTTGTTTGTTTTTTTTCACCTTTTTGTACCCTTTCTATATATAAAATACTAAAATTAGCCGTCGTTTTTGACGGCACAGGACGAGCAAGTAATAATAATGATTTCAAATTTTGTCACAAGGGCAGCAAATTTGGGGGAGGGGATGAGTTGATTACATTGAACCCCCCCCCCCCTCCCCCGCCAGTGTTCGACTGATACTTATTTTATCGACCCTGAAAAGGATGAAGGGCAAAGTCGACCTCGGAAGAATTTGAACTCAGAACTTAGCGACAGACGAAAGCATTTTGTCAGGCCAGCTCGCCGCCTTAATATCGTAGTGATGATGATGACGATGACGATGATATATAACGTTTAAAAGAATACATTTCCCAACAAAAATACAACCATAATATACACATGAATTTCAGAGGGGCCACACCCACCTCCACGGGTTAGACCGTAATCGTGTTCCGTCTGGCAAAATTTCTCTCGGAGACCCTGTGTCTGTGTGTGCTAACAAAGGCATAGCATGAGTTACGTAGTCGCCTTTGGGCGCAGGTGTGAAGGCAACACAAAATTCCTTCTGGTTTATCATACCTGTTAATTAAGGTGGAGACGCCAATAGTATCATTGCCCCCGGTCGTTAAGACCGGATAATTTGAAACAAGTTTGTTTTCAATTTTTTTTTTTACTAGTTTTGGTCATGTTTTATGCAAACACACACACATGTATACACACATACAGTCTTATAATAAACAAATTATGAATATGTATTTATGTACGACCTTACTGTATATAAGCATGTATATAGCCCCCAGTCATTATTTATTTATGCGTATATAACCATGCACACTCACACACGATAGATAGATAGATAGGATTATCTCACAAAATTCTTATTGCAAACATATACATACACAGGACAATAAATTTATATATATATATATATATATATATATATATATATATACATACATGCATGCATGCATGCATAGATGTGATTACATTCAAATTATATTATGTTAGTTACGATAAACAGATATATATGTATATACACTCACACACACAGTGTGTACGTACCCAAGCCGGATGTATATATGTACGTTTACAGAGGATATCTGATGTGATATATTAGACAACAGTAAATCGTATACAATCAGTTTGACGGTTCAAATTTTCAGAATATTTCTTGCTCTCTTTGTATCCTTCCAAAGAAGAAAAAAAAAATTAGGGCGGTCATCAGATTCTGCCTTGTCCAAACATAATAGAAAGTCTGTGGAGAGTTAAGTTTTTAAAAGCGAAAGTCGAAAACGAAATATATTTCGTGTAACATAGTAAGCGCAATTACGAATTCTTAAGCAACCAGTGCGCGAATATATTTATACAAAGAGGTTTATAGCTATATATATATATATACACGCACACGCATAGCTATATTTAAGTGTCTATACAAATTTATGTATGTATATACGTATGTATACCTACTTCACTTTAAGCTGTCCCTGCAAACAGTTTGCTTTCGACGATTGTAAACATTTCAGCTTTAGTAACGCTGTCAACAACCCAAATACATTTCTTTCAAATGAGAAAGGCATGAACGTCACCCAATCTCATCACTTTCTTTCTCTCTCTACCTATCTATCCCTTTCTCTTTCTCCATTATCGACTACCACCATCGACAAATAAAAAATTTAAAAAAGGCAAATTTTCAAAATTCCAGGACTTCTTGTGCAAGCTATCGTTTTATATAAACACGAGAGAAAAGTGTCTTCTTGTTTGGTGGTGGTGACGTTGTTAGTGTCGCTATTAACCCTTTCCCAATCAGCCCGCTTCGAACATTTAAGATAAAAGACGGTCCACCCGTGATCATCTCATATCTTTTGTTTTATTTTCAGACACTCGGACAATAAAAAACCAATAGCCCTTTTTTTAATATGCCAGTTGGGTGTGGTTTAAGCTGCTATTTCTAGCATATCGATCAACCACATAGAGTATGCATGGACAACCTTTTCGAGAAGCGGGCCGCATAAGACATGGCTCATCTTATGGCGGGCCGCACTACTAAAAAGTTCAAGGTAATTTTTCGTTATGCGTTCCATTCAGAAAACCCTGCGGGCCATAGGTCACTCGTGGCTGACATACAGGTTGTTAACCCACGCCAGTTAGCTTCGATAGGAGAGGTAACGGCCTTCCTCTAATTGGTTTCGCAACGACACGTTACGGGTTTCAATCCTTCAAGTTGTCCTATTTGTATTTTATTTTTATTCGGGGTCGCTGATAAAAAAAAATGTACCCAGCTCGTTTGTATTCGCTTCGCAATGGGATTTACTTAAATGCCTACACCCGTTACCCACCACCGAGCAAAATTTTACAGACTTAGCAATTATAACGGAACCAGTAAATTAATATTAACATGTAGATGCTGTTGTTGTTGTCGTTTAGCCCCAGGTTAGCTTTGATTGAGCAAACCCACATTCGTTCAGTGCGATCCTTATATTGGGGCGGTACATGGGATCTTGTATAAACTTGCATAGATTGTACAGGCTCGAAAAGAGACTGCTACGTCAAGGGTTGCCCCGGTTAGCACACACAGTAGCTACGCCACTAATTCACTACTTAATCGAATTTGACCTTCCTTTATCTGAGAGAAATCTGTAACTTAAAGGAGATTTGGCTGTCATTTCTAGCACTTCTGTCTTCGACCTCATAGATCGTGCACCTTTTTTTTGTCTTTTTAGAACCTGAGGTGAATTATCAGATTACAAGCGCACAAGAAAATATGAAGAGCTGCAACAGTACAGAAAAGAGAGGCCTAGAGACGAGGGCGTTGGGCTCACGATCATGAGGTCGTGGGCTCGATTCTTGGACTGGGCAGCGCATTTGCATCTTTCAACAAGACGTCGCTTTTCACGCTGTTCTAGAGTCCACAACTGTAAATGGGTGCCAGGCTGATGCTGATGTAACCCTTTCTCTAGTAGCGTAACCAGAGAAGGGGACAATCCACCCCAGGCGATGCTTTTGTGGCGGGGGTGGGAGACACTTAAAAGGTCTACTGTATAGGCTTGGGGGCCTTGAAGGGCGGCTCGCATTAGTTACGTCCTTGCCTATTTCTCTCCACCTTTTACTTCCTGGACCCTTTGACTGCGCAATTCAATTTCATGGCCATTCCCGTATTGATGTTAATTAATCTCCAGAAATTGGAATCGGTATTTCCTATTTCTGCAATACTTTCTCAGTATGCCCTGTAGATATGGTTTTCATGTCCACCACTAAAAAGTATTTGGTTCTGGCTCTGTAAAGATATATTTGATGAAATACGTGAAAAAAGAAAATTAAGAAAAATCTGAAATTTTGATTTGTAAAAAGTGTTACTGAGAATGTCTCCGCTTCTCGCAGCATTAGGAGAATTTTTTTTTTTTAACCGTGGGGCAAAACCGCTTTCCGCAACCTAAAGGGTTAATGTTCCGCTTGGTCGAGAGTGAAAGGACCGAGAAAGTATCCCTATTTGCTCGCGAGTACGTGGCACATGCGCCCAAGTCATACTCGCTTGCGAGTGACGGCTTTGGTTAATACCTTTAAAAAGGCGGGATTTTCACGGCTGAGTATTTTTGATGACATATTTGCCAATTTGTAATAATGCTGAAGTGGAGTTTCGAAGTAAGTGTATCACTGTAAATCTGAGGTTGCAGCATTGAATAGTGAGGGGACAGTGCACCTCCTTTGCGACAGGCAAGGTTACAAGTTTCCTGTTAAAGTATAATTTCCTCCCTTATACCAATACTTTAGGCCCTTAAAAGAATCGTGAACTTTTTCCTTCTTACTCTGGTATAAGGGAGAAAATTATTGTCAAACAGGAGACTTGTAACCATGCCTGTCGCTAAGGAGGTGCACTAGACTGCACTGTCCTCTCGCTATTCAATGGTGCAACAGCCTTTAAGTAAAAAGCCATGTAAACTAAAGTTCTTATCATTGTTTTAGCCTGTTTTCGTCCCCACCGTCAACAATCTCGCCAAAGTGGAAGGGCCAGTATGATTGTTGTTTTGTCCCAGATTAATTTTGATTGAGATAATCTAATGCCAAAAGCTTTCCAGTGAAGACTAGACCGATTTTTTGTATTTTTTTTTTGGAGGGGAGGGGTCTAAATATAAGTGCAGGCATGGCTATGTGGTTAGGATGTTTGATTTGCAACATTGTAGTTCCGAGTTCAACTCCACTACGCGGCACCTTGGGCAAATGTCTTTAATATAGTCCCGAGCCGACCAATAATTTATGAGTGAAGGTGGTACACAGAAACAATGTGGACGCCCGACGTATGTGTGTGTGTGTGTGTGTGTGTGTGTGTGTGTGTACCTTTGTGCCCCACAGGCTGCTTGCTTGATAACTGGTGTTGACATGTTAACGACCCCATAACTTGGCGCTTCTGCAAAAGGAGACCGATAGGATGAGTACTGGGATCGATCTATTCGACTAAAACACGTCAAGGTGAGGTGCGAATCTGCATTAGCCCCGATAAGGGGCAAGTGCAAATCTGCATTAGCCCCGATAAAAGATAGTGTATCTAAGAACACATTCCTTAATGTGCCTTTTCCAAAAGGAGTAAAGTGTGAATGAATAAAGGCAGATTTAACAGCTATTTCTGACAGATAGCCTGACCACGTGGAGGTTCCTTTTGTGGGCTTTCGGGTTGATTGAAAGCACTTTTTTTAAAAATGCAATAAAATGAGGTAAAGGAATTCATTCAAACGGGCGAATGACATAAATTTGAATGAATAAGTTAAAAAGGACCATGTACTAAATCCGTGCATGAAATATCTTATTTTCAATTTACCTTTCAATTGGGGAAGAAAACTAAAACCTTGCGGAAACTGTGACTCATTATCATATGTGTGTGTGCGTGTATATATATATATATATATATATATATATATATATATATATATATATATATATATATATATATATATATATATATATATATATATATATACACATACATACACACACATACATACACACACACACATCACAAACGTTACATATTGGTATATTTTATTTTTATGCGTAAAAGGTTCATCGGGACTTCGAAGTACCATCTTAGTTGCTTTCGTCAGCTTCACGAAGGTGACTAAACCGGAACTAATCGTTGCTAACCTTAGTAAAAATAAATTATGTATGTATGTATGTATGTATGCATGCATCTATGTATGTGTGTGTATGTATGTATGTATGTATGTACATATGCATATATATACGTATGTATGTGTTTATGTTTGTACCGTAAGACTATATAACTGTTTTTTTCTCAAACGTAAAAAATAAAGTGTTTATTACAAAATACAAGTTTAAAAGAATTAGTTCAAAACAAGGTATGAAAGTTTCAAATCCAGAGACAGGTAGACAGGTAGATAAGCAGACAGGTAGACAGGTAGACAGGCAGACAGGCATGCGGATAGACAAAGACTGTACCTGTATATAATTGACAATGATCTGAAAACAGTTTTTGGCTGCAAACTCTGAGTGGAAGCTCAGCTGGTGAGGGAAAATTCCGAGGGTTGCTAATTATTTCCAATAGATGTGGCAAATTTTCTCTTAATTAAAGAATATGAACATTAACTATAGATGACATGGTGCCACCAGCACGAAATGCCGGTACTTGGAGCCCGGCCGAATGTTATATATGTATGTATTTATGTATGTGAGTGCGTGTGTCTAGAGATACATATACGCGTGTGTATTTGTGTATAAATTTGTATAAGTGTGTATCTTTATATGTATATTCGTGTATGTGTATGTACGTGTATGTGCGCATGTGTTTGTACGTGAACGTGTATTTTTATTAATATTTGACAGAAGTTACAGAGTGACTCAATGGCCGAGAGTTTCGTGCGTTAATATTTAAACTAGTTTGTGTAAGGGTTTGTGTGTGTGTATGTATGTATTTAAGTATGTATGCATACATTTGTATTATATACATGCATATACACCCGTGTGTGTGCTTGTGTGTGTGTGTATGTGTCTGTGTGTGTGCGTGTGTGTACGTGTGTGTGTGTGTGTGCGTGTGTGTGTGTACGTGTGTGTGTGTGTGTGTGTGTGTACAGTCTATACTGACCGGTATCCGGTTTCTGTTTTTTCCGCTGTCTTCTCAACGGACCGATGTCACATCACTAAATGAATGACTAAACCAGCGAATGAATGAATGAATAAATGAATGAATGAGTGAATGAATGAGTTAATAGCTCAGATCGATCTGTGCAATCGATCGATCGATACACAGATATATACAAAGGTACTCTGAGTAGACTGTTGCTCTTATCATCTAGTTGTTGTTGTTGTTGTTGCTGTTCTGTAGACCTAAGTTCGCCCTGACATCGGGCAGAATGACCAAGGATCAAAACAATTTCATCTCTGTTGATGTTTTTTGTTGAGCACCAAGTCAACCTTGATCCAGATGACATATGAATAAAGACAATCCAATTATGATCATCACATTTTTTTTTCTGTTCAGTTTAAACATGGTGTACACTGAACGGCATTATCCAATGTGTCTTTTTGTTTTTCTGTTTTCAAGATATTAGGGTGAGGTTTGAGGGAGGTTGGGCTGCTATTTCTTGCTGATCGAGTAATCATCAGACGTGGTCTAGATCGCAAATACATGTGTCTAACCATAATTGTGTGTGTGTGTGTGTGTGTGTGTGTGTGTGTGTGTTTTCATATAATTGTAAGTGAAATTTAGCTGCTATATCTAACCGATCGAGCGATCCACAACATAGTATAAATCTCGTCGGTTGTCCCTCGCACGTTTCCGAGTATTTTTTCTTCTTTCTCTTATTTATTATGTCCGATTTTTCTGATGACTAAGATAATCCAATCCTGGCAGACAACATGCGACTAAGATATCCAATCCTGGCAGACAACATGCGGTCACACAAGACGCATTTGACAGACAGCGAGGCGAACGATTTCTCGTTCTTGTCGTCTGTCCATTCCATTTCTGCGACGTCACTTATCCAAACAGATTTGCGCAGCAGCCTCGAGACAGTTGCACGCAAAAGTTTTCAGCTACTGCTTGTTTGTTTGTATTTACTTGAGAATCTCTTAGTGCTAAGTTCACTGTAAAGGATCTCGTGGAGTATCCAAGGATGTACTGTTTTTGATGGCAAACCAGCGGTCTCCTACCTTTTTGCACCATGGATAGGTTTTAAACCGAACAATATTTCAACAAACCAGGGGATCACACGCACAAAAAACAACACACAATAAAGAACATGATATATGATTTAATAATTACGTATATAATACACATGTATCCTTTTCTACTCTAGGCACAAGGCCTGAAATCTTTGGGGAGGGGGCTAGTCGATTAGATCGATCTCAGCACGCAACTGGTACTTAATTTATCGACCCCGAAAGGATGAAAGGCAAAGTCGACCTCGGTGGAATTTGAACTTAGAATGTAAAGACAGACGAAATACTGCTAAGCATTTTGCCCAGCATGCTAACGTTTCTGCCAGCTCGCCGCCTTAATACACATAGATCACATATATAATACATACATATTACATATATAATACACGCATACATACATACACACATACATACATACATACTACGTATAAGATATATATATATATATATATATATATATATATATATATATGTATGTATGTATGTATATATATGTATGTATTGCATATATAATGCAAAAATAGAAACATAATTTTAAAGTTGATTCTTTCTGTGCAGCCAGGTACCAGATGACCCACAGTCCGTACTGGTCAGCGACCCGATGGTTGGGGTTCCCTGGCATTAAAGAAGCCCGGGTATATTAGACGCATCCCAACTTCAGCAGCACATATTCAAGAGAAAAATGTTTTTAGTGCATAAAAGCCTGTAATATAGGCCCAGCTACGCATATAGCATCTCGGGTGGGTTACGTTTGCATTATTGTAATGTATCATGTGATGGACGCGTTTTCAGTTAAATTTAGCCGCTATTTCTAACATATTTAGACAGTCTAGAGGCGTCTCTCGTTACATCGTAGTTGGCGGATATGTTTTAGATGTTAATTAGCGGCAAGCTAGCCACTCTTCGTGCCAAAAGTGTTTACACATGACAAGTGGTTTCACCACAGAGTTTGTTTACACCGAGAAGCTAAAAGTACATCAAATGTACGTGTGCAAACTTGTTCACCATTCATTTATACAAACGCTCCCTCGGTAATTACGCTATTTCAGTCTGTTCACATTGCCAGCGAGTGTACTGATATGCAAAATATGAGTCAATGCCTTTACTTATAGCATTTTTTTAAGTATCTGTGGCAGGAATATTTGACAATTGTAAAACTTAGAAACCGAACCCGGATCACTATATTCGATGCTAAAAACAACTCAAAAATATGATCGGGATTCGTGATTCATCAAAAAAATCTGACTATTAAAGATTGTGTATGGAACCGGATCAAACAACAATTTCATCTTTTGCGTGTTTCTTCTGACCAAGACCATCACAATATTATTCAATGCATTTTAGCCCCGACTGAGAAGAGAGCAAACGACAGACGACAGAGAGTAGCAGAACCAACAGCAGGCCAGAGCGCTGTCATAGCACACACACACTTCCTTCTCACAATTGCCCTAAACCAAATCTACTCACAAGGCATGAGGCTATAGTAGAAGACACTTACCCAGATGAACCATAGCCGTGAATACACACACGCACACACACAAACACACACACACACACACACACATTCATTGCTATGGTCTAGATGTTTTTGGCCATTTACCATATTTTTTGTTTTATCAGGTGCTTTTTTTTTTTTGGCATCTAATTTTATTATTCTGTCTGTATCAAACTGCAGGACATGACTCTACCGTCGCATCTACATCAAACTGTATTTTTTTCAACCAATCACATATCTACAACTCATTTGTTGTATTCGAGCTATTCCACAATTGCCTTCATACGGCTGAGCCAAAATTTTCCTTTTAATAACAGCTTGGAAATAATTACTCTAGGAAACAACTTTGACTGCAGAATTAGTAAATTTCCATGATAATGTACTGCGTCACGTTCGTTTTTTTTTTTTCCTCCAACGATCTGTAATATGTTCATCTTCATTATTTGATATTCTCCGGTCTCTCCTTATTGACGAACTATCTCATTCGAATAATATCGATTGTTTATATTTGATTTGAGTGGCTGTGTAGGTGTGTGTGGGCGGTGAAATGGTAAGTAGTATTTCATCAAGACTTTCAATGGTTTTGCGGTATTTCGATTCCAGATTATAAATGCTGTTTATGACTTTCGTCGAAATCATGATGGAACAGTGGCCTTGAGATGAGGAATCAGCATTTTTGTGTTGCTGCAAAGCTTCATACCGTGCTGTTGTTTTGTAGAGGTTATTTGCTTAGATTAGAAGCACATCGCTCAGGTCTCCAGTTTAGAACCACGGCCAAATAACATTTCAATAACAAGCATGACCAACTCTGCGAACTTCATTGCCCTAAAAGACATGAACATTTACATAAATATTTTTCGCGTACTTAGTTTTGGCTGGCATCTAACCAAAGAAAAGTTGTTTAAATTCCCACCAAATTGTATTTTCGAAGTTTCTAGAAACATCCTTTAAGGGGATGCTCCAGCATGGCTGCAGTCAAATGACTGAAACAAGTAAAAGATAAACGATAAAAGTGGCGCGAACTCGAAAAGGTTCCCCGTTGACTCGACCAATATTTATTTCCATGAATTCCTGCAAATGACTATAAAGAGAATTATCTACCTTGAATATAGTAAGGGCGATAACTCTTCAAAACTTTTATTCATTATTTTTCTTAGGTAAAGCTATTTGTTGTTTTTCTATGATAATAAATTTTTCGCCCTCACTAAATGAATTAAAAATATAAATTAAAATATGAATTCGTAACTAAGTGCAGACTTTGTGTTGCATCCTACCTAACATTTAAGAACCACAATATATATTTATATACATGCATTAATATTTCTTTAGGAGGTGAAGGTGATCGTTGTTCCTTTTTAATTTTTTCAGACTACTGTTTATCACACTAACAATAAAAACATTAAGTGCAACAACATTGCTCCAGAAATGACCACAAGAGTGACAAATGCACATTTCACTGTTGTTGTAGCTTGTCAATGTCATCTACTCAAGTCACTCCTGAAACGAAGTCGGATCAGCCAGTCTGAAATATATTGTGTGTAAATAATACAGCAGTTTGCAATGATACTGCTATGGCTGAATAAAATTTGAATTATGCACAAGAAGGAACTTTAGAATAAAATCGTTATCTATATGATGATAGAGACATTAAATATATTTTATATCCTTTTTTTTTCTTTCTTTTAATCTTGTATGGTTTGGCCAGTTTCCAAAATGTCTTTCCACCTTCTTCATTTAAAGCTGATCATTTGCTCTGCTGCAACCCCATGATTCACAGTTTTTTTTTTCTAATAAATGAAACTCTATGACACATTAAGTACTCTTTCTCTGATTTGTACAAATGTGTGTGTGTGTGTGTGTGTGTGTGTGTGTGTGTGTGTGTGTGTGTGTGTGTGTGTGTGTGTGTGTGTGTGTGTGTGTGTGTGTGTGTGTGTGTGTGTGTGTGTGTGTGTGTGTGTGTGTGGTAAAATCAATAAAAAGAGTACAATGAATATTGTGGAAATTGGAAAACTCTGCTGTTTCTCATTAATTTCTCTCTTTTCAGCTTTTCCTCTCTTCACTGCAAGTTCGTTGTATTCTTTCAATCAATTCTGAGACATAAATCTTGGTGATGCAGACCAACACCAGCCTCTCTGGAGTCTGTTTGATCATATATACACATTACATGTGTGTGTGAAGCAAAAAATTAAGATAACCACCAGTATTTATATTTAGTTCCTATGTACATTTCCATACTGGATGTTCAAACGGCATTTGGATGCCTGACCACAACAGATCATCAGGGGAACATTTTATTGCATTTTGTTACGGAATACACATGCAGATCACACACACTCTCATTAGTATCACAAACTGTCAACATACTCAATACAGCATTAGCAGAGTGTAAATTATTTAATTATTTATCTATTTATTATATATGAAGTTGAAACCAATGGCTACACCTTCAAGAAATATTTCACATTATCATGTATCCAGCAAGGATTACTGCTGGCATATAGCGCAATATATATCAACTTCATAACTAGACACACACACACATATACATACATATACACATATAGTGTTTGCGTGTGTGTGTACAAATATGTGTGTATACATGTTTATACATGTGTTTATGTATGTGTGCATCTCCATGTATATGTGTATACATGTATGCGTGTCTGTATTCATACAACAAACAGAATTTCTGAGGGTTAACCTTTCATTTTTAATAACAATTGTCCTTCATGTAAGTACAAAGGCTTCAGACATGATTCATTTTTAGAAAAGTTAGAACCAGAAACTGTGATTATTTTTTTTTTTTTTTTCATGCCTTTTCCCAAATACATTAATTTTTCAAGTGAAGTGAAATGCAAGCAATCTTGGTTTGAAACTCAGCTGGGAGCTTACCTTTGTTTTGCAATGTGTTCTCAGATGTACAGTATTAATATGATAGATTTTTATTTCAAGTAGAAAGGTGGTCTCAGATTTACAAAAGAGAGGGCTAGAGGGAAGAAAACAGGATGTTGTAATGTTCATGCCTTCTTTAGAAGTCTTATCAGTCTAAGAGTAATTCTCAGAATTGGCTTTACACCAACTACTGAACTGTAACAAAAATAGCAACAACAACAACAAATAATTATAATAATAAAAATGGTTTCTAATACAGGCACAAGGCCAGAGATTTGTGGTGAGGGTAACAGTTATTTCTAGCAATCCCATCAACCCCAGTACTTCACTGTAACTTTACTTTATCAACCCTAGGAGAATGTGAGCAAAGATGAAACCAGCAGGGGAAGCATTTTCTGAGAATGAACCCTGACGGGGTCAACTTTGCCTCTCATTCTTCAAGAGAAGAGGGGTGAATGGGTCGATAAAATATATTTCTTTCTTATTTTGGCACAAGGCCTGCAATTTTGAGGGCAGGGGTGAGTAGATTATATTGACCCCAGCAACACAACTGGTATTTATTTTATCAACCCTGAAATGATGAAAGACATAGTCAACCTCAGTGGGATTTGAACTCAGAACATAGAGAGCCAGAAGGAATGATGCTAAGTATTTTTGTCCAGTGTGATAATGATTCTGCCAGCCCGCCACATTTGGATTGATAAAATACAAGTACCAGTTAATTACTGAGGTTTTTGATTTTTTTTTTTCATCAACTGCACTCAAAATAACAACAGTTTCTAACATTGGCACAAAGACATGAATTTTGGAGTATAGTTGGATAACAAATCACAGTGCATAAATTAGTACTTAATTTATCAGACCCAGGATTATAAAATACAAAATCAAATACCATTAGGATATGAACACAGAACTAAAAATGACAAAGTGAAATAATATTGGATAGTTAATCTTATATTCTATTATTTCTGCCAGCCCACCAGTAATTATAATTGTAATTATTATGATAATTATTAACCCCCAAAAGGAAATAGGTATATTAGCAGGACTTCCTTGTAAAAGGAGCGAGAGAAAGTCTTGGATGAGGGTGGGGGAAACTGCTGGAAACAGTGAGAGAAGAAAGACGAGGCAAAAATGAGCCCAGACAAAAGGCAAGCAAGAGGCTAAGAGTCCCTCGTGAAGAGGTGCTGATCCTCGTGGAGTGTCTGAACTTTATGGTAAATTTGAAGGGAGAATTCTAACTTATTTAATATTGACCATAAAACAGGATGAATCAAATACTGTGCTGATTGAGGAGAGTGGGGTATGAGTACCAGGTACTCTTAGATGATAGATGGTTGCTAGTGTCAGAGGATGTGTTGCATTGACTGAGTCACGATCTATGGATGAGTCTGGTCATTAAAATCAAGAGGGGACAGGTAGAGCAGGTGCACCACACAAATCACCCATAGGCTGATGTTAAGGTACATGGGCCTCAGTAATCTGAGGATCACAGTGAGGGATACCAAGAAGGATATTGACCCTTTGCTTGTTGTATAGACAGGATGTGGTGTTGGTGTTGTGCTGACTTGACCCACAGCAATGTGTGGCAGAGTGGTGGTGGGGTTTCTATGAATCTTCAAGTCCTGATACCCACCCACCCAACTTGATGATTACAAGGCTGTCCTGGAGCAGTACGCAATTGAGGGAGTGGAAAGGAAGTCAACTGGATTGGTGATGTAGGTCAGAAGGCCCAGTTGCTATATGTACGTTAGTAAAGGCCACTTGAGGTAGTTCAGTCCAGAAGAAAAGCAAAATGAAAGAAATAAAAGAGGGTGGCAAACAGCAACAACACCAACAATATCAGGCCCCCAAGGGCAAAAAAACCCTGGCTGCTCCTATCATTGATTCCAAAGCCCTATCAATCACAGTTCTATGTATGGCCAGAGCAGATGCAAAAGAAATAGCCCCACTCTTAAAGCCACCAGTACCAGGGATAGACAATGCCCAAGGATCTTCCTCCAACCCAACCTGATGCTATAAGGAGCAATGCTACCCATCGTCTTGTAGCAATGACAAGAAACCAAAAACTGAAGAAGGATGGGGAAATTGCCAAAGGTAAGAGAGTGCGGTACAAACAACTCAGACAAAAGGCTGGAAGTCTGACACAAAGAGAGGCCCATCCCCACAGAGTGCCTGAACTTTATTGTAATTTGAACAGGAAGCCTAGCTTACTTGAGGTAATGCTATGAGAGAGGATGAATCAAATACTGACTGAGGAAGATGGTGGAAGGGTGGTGATGGGGGAAAACAAGTGCCAGGCACCCCTTGGTGATAAATGGTTGTAAAAGACCATGTCAGTGACTATTTGACAGTTGAGGGATTATCAAGTTTAGGAGAATTGTAAAGAGCCCTTCTTCGAAAGGATGAGGGGTGCTTTACAGCTCAATTAAAGCTGAAAGTGCTGATGGGCAATCAAAGCAGGGGATCCAAGCCATGAGCTGCCCTAAGCCTACCAGAATGGAAGGTTCCTATCCGTGTGGATAGGTTTCCCTTATTTGTGTTTCCAAACACTGTATCAAAATTTTACTCTCCCATCCACCTTATATATGCATGCCATATATACACACACACACACGTGCGTGTGTGTGTGTGTGCATGAGACATACACATGTTTATTCATATAAACACACACATTTTGCAACCCATTTTGTATGGCAGATTTTGTATATATGGGTCCCTTGTGGCCAATAAATATTATTTTCAGGCGTCTCAATTATCAAAATCATTTTTGTCTTTCATCTTACAGTTTCATTGATCAAATTTCCAAATATCTTCAGATGCCCATTCTATCTATCTATCTATATATATATATATATATATAGTTATACTGACTATATATACTTACTTTTTTACATAGAGAGGATTGTCTCCATCACCACCAAGGTTCTGAGTGGATATTAAATAAATGCAGTTCATAACTTGAAGGAGATATAAAGATAACACATATATGTTAAGAAACTGCGAGTAGCAACAGAGTGACTCATCAGCTTCCAGTATATGTGTGTGTATGCGCATAAATATATATACATATATATATATATGCACACATACATACATATATAGAAGATTAAGCCTGTAGAAACTTATGTTAACCAGAAAAAAATAAACACAAAAAATAAGGTAAATACTCCAGAGAATTTTAAATTATGTCAGAAATTTAAATAATAATAATAATAATAATAGTAATAATAATCACAACTATTTTTGATATTTCTATTAGTTTCATCATCATCATCATCATCATCCCAATTTTCCTCGTTTTTCACATGTATGAAGTCGATTCTGTTTTTGTTCTTTTATTAAGTTTTGTGTTTTATTTGTAAATATTTCTTGATGTTCACGTTCCCCCACCCCCCCAGGGACATTCATTAATGGAGTTTGGAGTTTTAAGGTGTGAATCTGGTAAAACAATTGGTCTTCTTTTTTTTTTTTTTGGCTTTGCTTTTTGTTCTGTTTTGTTTACTTACCATCATGGTACTGGAGCCCACACAGCAATAATAATAATAATAATACTAATAACAATTGTAGCATAAGTAACAATAGTAATAACAAGTACTGGGTGTTTTCAATGGGTAAAATAAGGAGAGGACTAAATGGAAGATGAAAGTGGGGGGGGGGGGTATGGTGTTGATGGAGATGTCAAAAAAAAAAAAATTAAAAAAAAAAAACACTCAAAGGAGTGAGAAATGGAAGTTACCTAGTAGGAAGGAATGCCTGCTGCAGGCTGGATTTGAAACAAGTTTCGTTAGTGTATGTTTTATATATATATATATATAGCTTATCATCTGACCAAAGGAAGTATTTTTCTGTTAGAATTTGTATATTCTATAACAAGTTTATTTCTGTATTAGATTCCAAAAAGAAATAATAATGATAATGATAATAATAATAGTAATAACAGTAATCAGAATAATGATGATAATGATAAATGACGATTATATTAATAATATCAAGGACAATTATAATAATAATGATAATAATAATGGTGATAATGATAATGATGATGATGATAATTGTTAACATTTTTGAAAAAAAAATACGCAAAAATGTTTATAATATAATTATAATATACAGTTTGTTTTGTTTACCCTCGTTAACCCTTAATTAGGATCAGTTGTTTTGTGTGCTTTTTTCTCTGTTTTTGTTGTTATTTCTTTCTTCAGCTTGTTTTTTCTTTTCTTGCTTGCTTGCTGTTGTAAATATTGTTTTGTTAGTTAACTAGGTTTTGTTGTTGTTTTCATATAAACATAGAAAATATACTAATGGTATTGTGTGGTGTTTGTCACGACTTTTCTTTTTCATTGTTTAGCATTTTGTATAAACGATTTCTCTTCATACTTTTACATACAAACATCCATGCATAAACACACACACATATACTTTCATAATATATATATATATATATATATATATATATAACTGTGCACATATACACACACACATATATATATAGAAATATAACTATGCACATATACACACACACACATATGTATATATATAACTGTGCACATATACACACATACATATATATATCCATGTATATATACACATGTAGTTTTAGGATACATCTTGTGGATGCTGAGGGATGTATCGTCAGTGAAGTTTCTGGGCCCCAGATATTTCAACAGCAGACCCCACTCAGCCATTTGACTCAGCTGTGGGATAATCTATTTGCATATAACTATATATATAAATAAAATTTTATATATATATATATATATATACACACACACACACACATATACATGTACAGTTATCATATCAACAGTTGACAGTCTATAGTGAGATTCTCCCTAGTCTGGGAGACAACCATCAACCTTTGATATACTAAACATATCTGTTTATTTCACCCAACATAATGAATTTCTAGATCAGAAAATGTTTGCATGATGTAAAATATATATTATAATATTTTACATGATATACATATATGTACACAGCCATACATTCATGTGTGTATATACATGTGTGTGTGTGAGAATTTGCATGCATATATATGTATATAGACATATGAATATATTTTTAGATATATCTATATAAATAAATACATCTATACACACACACATGTATAAATCTGTGTGTGTGTGCATATATATATATATATATATGAATATATATGTATGTATGTATATTTACATACATATATTTTATAATATTGTTCTTTCATTCATACATTTTACATCCGCTTTACCATGCCTCATAGAGTTGGATAGTTATTTAAGGCAAAATTTTATGCCCAGGTGTTCTTCCTGCTGCTAACCCTTACCTGTATTTCAAGTAAGGGATTTTTTATTCTAGACATCTTCGAAAATGCAGATCAGTCAGTCATAGTATCAAGGAATACCAATATCACTTTCGTTTCAATCAAGGAACAACAAATATGGAATATTACCATTCATGAACATTTGTGTACACGCACATGTGTATGAACAGATATGTGTGAACGTTAAGTGTCTCTAATTGTCTCATCTTCAGGCAATAAGTATCATTTGCATTAATGTGAAGACAACTTTGGAGTATTCTGGATTCTTGAGATTTTCTCCCCTACTCATATGAAGCTGGTCTCGATTGCCTTTTGGTAATGGTGACACATCCTCAAGAGACAGTGATAATTTTAATGCATAAAAAAAATTTGTGTTGCATAGTATTTGATATACCTGTATTTGTCTATGTAATACATGTACATGAGTGTATATTTATATATATACATACACACACATGAACATACATGTATGACTATATATTTGAATAAATATGTTTAGAAAAAAACTACACTAGAAACATAATAGAATATTCCAATAAATAATTTATATTTGATGGATATTTGTCCTCATCTTGCTTGTTGTTAACATGTTTCGGCTGATATATCCTCCAGCCTTTGTCAGGTGTCTTTGGGAAATTTCAAACCTGGGTTCTCATTCCTAAGGTAATTTTCAATGCTGTTATTATTATTCAGCTCACTACCTGGAATCGAACTTGGAATCTTGGGGTTAGTTCTGAGTTCGATTCCAGGCAGTGACCTGAAAAATAATAATAACAACAACATTGAAAAACACCTAAGGAATGAGAACCCAGGTTTGAAATTTCCCCAAGACACCTGATGAAGGCTGGTGGGTACATCAGCCGAAACGTTGTGTTAACAACAAACAAGATGAGGACAAATATCTGTCAAATGTAAATAATTCCTCATCTCTTAAATATAGAACTGTATAGTCTATATCAATCTAACCTTTTCTTTAAAAAGCCAAAAGAAGGTTTCTAACACCAATACTGACCTACCATCTGTGTCAAATTGAGAAGGGATTATAAACTTTGTTTTATGAACTCTAAAATAGCACAATACTATGGTTTAGGCAAGTGTCTTGATTAGTCATAATGAAGACTTCAACCAATCCAAATTGTGACCTGGAGGCCTGAATATGACACATCTGCCACACGAACCTCCTTTAATCTTTAGTCTTTTACATACATGCCTGATTGTACCCAAACAATAAATTTAACTATCAAACCAGAAAAACTCTCCCCACTATCCCTTCCCTCTGACCTTATCCATTTACCACCTTTCAGCATCATTTTCATTTACATTACTCCATCTATCAAGGGAACACCATGCCAAAACAAACTGATGAAAAAAAGCCCAGAAAGACAAAAGTAAACCAGTCTGATGACAGCCTATAAACTGAAACTTAGGTGTCAGTCAACCTTATCTTTCTTAAAATATAAACTGTACTAAACTAAGAAGTATTCAGTGATCCTTTAGCTTGTTGAATTGTTTTTAAATACAACTTCACATAAAAACATTCACATACATATACACACACACATGCATATAGATGTGTACACTCCTTCAGCAGTCTTCATAGCTTTGCCATCTCAACATTTTTCCCTCCCTGCCTCTTAACCTGATACGTTTCTTCCCCCTTACCTTCTCTAGATCCTCATCGCCCTCATCTATCTTCCTGTATTTCGTGCCAACCCCTACATCTTCTACCTATATTTATCCCTTTAGTACGAGAGATCACCTTTATTTTTCAACCTTCCATCCTGTCCCTTCTCTCCCCTCTACACAACCTTATTCTATCAACCTTCCATCCTGTCCCTTCTCTTCCCTCTGCACAACCTATTCTGCCTGGTCCTTTCTCTCACTTAATTGTTCCTCTCATTATATTTCAATCTTTCATCACCTCGCCTAAAATTACCGCTCTTTCTCGCATTTCTCCTTTCAGTGTTGTAGTCAGCTAATCCCCCCAGTTAAGACATGACCTCACTTCTGCAGATGCCATGCAAAAAAAAAAAAAAAAAAAAAAACACATCTGATAAACTCTGTGAAATGGTTAGCCTTAGGAAGAATGGCATCCAGCCATGCAGGAGTGAGACCCAGGAACACAACATAGTCATCTGAAGTCGTCACATCCTGTCAAGCTATCCAACCTTGCCTGCATGGAAAGCAGATATAAAATAAAGATAATATATATATATATATATCATTATATTTTATAAATTTAATTTTTATGAGAAGCTCAACATTAATTTAATAGCTCATTTGAAATTCTATATATACATAAATATTCATACATTCATACACACACACACACACACAGAGGCATATATATATATATATATATATATATATATATATATATATATACGATCTTCTTGATCTTTGATACATTAATTTTCCTATACACACATATCGATACATGTATGTATATCTATACATCAATATGCATGCATATATATACACACACACACATACATATTTACATGTAGCTATATATATATATATATATATATATATATATACATACAGAGAGAGAGAGAGAGAGAGAGAGAGAGAGAGAGAGCGAGATTTACGTGCATACATACATAGACGCGTGTGTGTGTGTGTGTGTGTGTGCAAGCAATAAGTGATTCTTCATGGTTTTGCTTCCTTGTCTTCAGACCATTCGGTATTCTGTCTCCACTTCTCCTTCTTCACCAGTTTCCGTGACGTAGTGACTGACAGCTGCTGCTAGTGTGGCAATTTCTTTACTCTGACTACAGCGTTGCATTTGCCGCTGCGTGGGCTTCCATATAAATGTGTTTAATATAACAAGTGTGTTGCAGTAGTTGTAATCGGAGTTAACAAGGGTGACAAATGTGACTGACAAGGGAGATAAATTTTTCATCCCTTTATTTTCTTTTTGGTTACTCCCCCTTCCCATGGAGACCCGGTTTATTATTATATATTTTATTTTGTTTTCCAGTTTTGCACTATGATTGTCAAATTTCAAAAAAAAGTTCCAACTTTGGTACGTGTTTTCTCTTGAAGGGCACTGGCTGAAGTTGATTGCCGTAACTGGCGGTGCGGTGTCGATTCTCTGTGAGGCTTTACAGTAGAAGACCCGGACACTAGTGCCGGCTCATTTGACGAATGGATCTCTCCAGTCGGTGCCTGCAGTAAACAAAAAGAAAAAAAAAATTAGTCCTTATCCTTTCTGTAATTACGGCGTTAAAAAAAAAAAAGAAAAAAAAAGGCCACAAGGGCGGAACTGCCAATTTTATGAACCCTGAATATTTGACTGATATTATCAACCCTTGAAAGGCTGAAATAAATTTCACTTTGTGTCTCCCTTAAGTTCTGAGTTCAAATCCTACTAAAGTATTTCATTTAGTATTCTATCGATTCTGTTATTGACTGTTCTGAAATAATAATTATAAGTTCTCACATTCCAAAAGCTATTATTTGGCATTATAAAAAGACCAGGAGTCTCTTAGCCAAAATGGTTCAGAGTGCTCAGCTGGATTTTGAGAGGTGCACGGTTGAGGATTGGTAACCACTTTTCCCCTGTCTTCTTAAGGGTATTTTACCTGATTCTCTAAGCTGTCTTCACAGCCTACCTGCGTTCGTGAATTCCTTTATTTTCTACAGACTACCGACATACACAGCACTTGTAAGTTTGTTTACAATAATTATAACGTTTTCTAACTTCAGCATCGGAACACAAATTTAGTGTGTCATCAACAATAACAATCTCGGTACTTTTCGTTGACCACCAGCCTCTAAAATGAGGAATCCAAACTTCTTAGCCAGTGACCCATACCTGTACATATACATGTTCTCGGTCCACATCCCTTTCTGAAAGCCTAATTACTTTTCTCCAAAGCAGAGCACTTAATGAAAGTGCTGTAAGGACTGAGGTGAGTGAGTGAGCAGCTAGAAAACATGACCAGTGTTACCTTAAATCTTCATACATGAAGTTGTATTAAGCAGATTGTACATAAAAGTGACTTAATCCTTTAGCATTCAGATTACTCAATCAAATGTAATGCTTATTTATTCACATTGGTTTGAATTAATCTTGCATTATCTCATGGCTTTGATATTTCAGTTATGCGATTGTTTATTTTTAGAATGGCACTGCAGGATAGGTGTAAGAGGCTGGATATGGCTGGTTTAAATGCTAAAGAGTTAATTACAAGAAGGGTAGCAACCTTGACCTTTTGCAGGGTAACTGTACCTGACAGATGTGAGAAGAAACAACAACACATAGATTATTCTCAGGTGAAAGGCCTAAATGCCAGATAATGGAGATAATGTTTCATACAAATCAATGATGATATAGTTGAATTAATGGCTGCAGGGACAGGACCCATTGTAGCAATATAAGAGAGATACAGAGAGATAGAGAAGGAGAGAGAAAGAGAAAAAGAAAGATTCGTACCACATAATTTGGCTTTCTCTGTACAACAATAGATACATTTCCAGAACGATCTTTTTGTAATAACTGATGAACATCAAGTAAATTTAAACCAGCTGTGCTTTTATTATTAATTTCCAGTAGGATATCCCCCTTGCTGAAAAACAGAAACAAATAAATAGATTAATAGAAAGACAAGTGCATGGATGTTGGTAGTCAGACAGGCAGAAGTCAGATAAATAGGTCAATATATTATTAAAGAGACAGACAGGTAGATTTGTAAGGAGGAACATAGATGGACATATAGGTAATCAGACAGACATCGCTGGATAAACAGAAAGCTATGCTGGAAGATAAGAGGGCAAATACACAGTTACATAGATAGATGGTTGGAGAGAAAGGTGGGTGGTGAGTGGACAGTTGGACAATCAGATGGATAAGCAAATGATCAGGCAGATAGAGAGACAGTTGGAGAGACAGGCAGATGGTTGGACAGAAAGTAGATGCCAGATGAAAAGCAGATGGTTTGCATGATGGATCTGTTAATATCATATTGTTTACTAGATCTTATGAGACTTTATCATATTTTATACTAAATGTGGTGACATATTATCAAAGTCTGCTGGATGTGGTGTCACCATATCATAATATTTACTAGTTATGGTCATAACACTAACTTTAACTTATTACCAAAGGATTCTGTGCTATACCATTATAATCACCATTGGAACTGCTTAATAAGACAGGATTATAATTCAGGCAATCAAAATTCATATCTTAATTTTTTTTTTGTCTCCACGTGTTTTGCATTTGAAGAACGAAATGAGTTTTCTGTGTGTATACAAGCAGCCTTCAAGATTCATTAACTCAAATTTCATATTCTTCAGACTTTTGAAAGTTAAATATGCAAATTTTGAGAACAGTCTCCATTCTGTGGATCTGGTGTGTATATAGAATCATTTGGCAAAAACAGGAATTATCATCATCATCAATTTAAAGTCTACTTTAGCATACTGGCATGGGTTAGATGGAATTTGTCGAGGCAAATTTTCTATGGCTGGATGCCCTTCCTGTCACCAACCCCCACCTGTTTTCAAGTAAGATGATATTTCCCCATGACCAGACATGTTTTTGTGTAAGACTGAAAATAAAGGAAAATGCTTGCATGTCAGTGACACTTGCCTACAGCTATCACACAATGTCATGGCAAGGAAACAGTAATGAACACATAAACACACATATATATACAACAGGTTTCTTTTAGTCTTTATCTACCGAATCCACAGACCAGAGTTTAGTCAGCCTGATGCTATAGTGGAAGACATTAGCACAAGATGTCATGCAGTGGGACTAAGCCTGAGACCATGTGCTTGCGAAGTAAACTTCTTACCACACACACCCCAACACCTATTTACAAAATTCTAGAGAATAGGAAACAATTCCAGGATTGCTGTTAGAGAACTGTCATCATGGCCACAAAACAGCCGCCACCACAACAACAAAGAAAATCCAAGAACTTACCGTAGTCGTCCGTCATTGTAAGCTGGAGTTCCTTTAGCAACATCACTAACAAGGAACCAATCGGTACCATTTATTGAGCTACGTACTATGATAATTCCTAAACTTTTGTCAGGTTCTGAAGAAAAAAACAAAACAGTAAGAAATGAAATATTAAATTAACAAAATTGAGAAGCAGAAATTAATGAAAAAAAATTCAATTTATAAAACCACGTCTCATCACCAGAATGAGTGTTAGTATATTATTCTGAATTCAGATTCCACCATCTGCCTGTTCAATAAAATAAGTACCAGTTGAGTACTGGGGCTGATGTAATCAACTTACCCAGAACTGATGGCCTTGTTCCAAAAATTTGAAACCAATATTAGTAGAGAACAGCACAATGGTTGATCCCCCCAGACCCAGCAATATATGAAAAAGGGTTCTTGCGTTCTAATTGCAAAGAAAAGAAATGAATTTGAAAGCTGGATCATCAGCATGATGTCTAGGAGAGCAGCAACAGGGAATAAAAACTGACAGAGGGTAGAGACTTTAGTCTTGGAAGACAATTCTTTCTAATGGCTGAGACACAAAAAAAATGCACCTGTTCCATGCTATGAAGCAGTTAGTAATAGGAACACTATACAAAAACACAATCAAAATAGGAAGACATGAGGAGATTATCTACATTTGACGGATATTTGTCCTCTTCTTGTTTGTTAACATGTCTCGGCTGATGTACCCTCCACCCTTCATCAGGTGCCTTGGGGAAATTTCGAACCTGGGTTCTCTTCCGTAGGTATTTTTTGATACTACTATTACTATTATTATTATTATTATTATTATTATTATTCAGGTCACTGCCTGGAATCGAACTTGGAATCTTGGGGTTAGTAGCCTGCGCTCTTAACCACTAGGCTATATGCCCATGATGAAGGCTGGAGGGTATATCAGCCGAAACGTTGTGTTAACAACAAACAAGATGAGGATAAATATCCGTCAAATGTAAATAATACCTCATCTCTTAAATATAGAACTGCATGAGATGTTGTGAGATCAACTCACAGGACAGAGGACCTCATGAAAGAGCTGCCAAATCACTACAAGAAGTGGTGAATGTTGTGTTGGGACAGCCTCAATAATTCCAAGCCAGCTTGAAGAAAAAAAGAAAGATGTAAAAAAAAAAAAAAAAAAAAAAGAACAGATCAGGGTCAGAGAAACAGACTGATGGAGATGCAGAGAAATAACTAAGAGAGATGGCTTACGTTTTTTGAGAACCACCTCTAATACATTTGAAAGGGGAAAATGTGGTGTGCCAAGGGGACTGTTACTGAACTGTGATTCATCGATGATTCGCTGATGATGGGCCCCAATGGGTATCCCTCGCAGAGATGACGTCGATGAAGTAGAGGACGACGACGCAGGAGGTAAACTGCAACGGGGCTGCAACAAGTGTTTCCGGTCAACACTCGCTGTCCCCGAGTAACAGGTGGTGCGACAGCCAGCAGACAGTGGGGTAGTGATAGGTGACGACTGGCCATTGGACGCCAGATCAGTGACGCTGTTTTGAGGAGTGTGCCTTGGCGTAGATACAGGGCTACCTTCTGGCGACTCATATGGCGAACCTGTAGGAGTTTTACCCCCAGAGCTACAAAGAGACAATGATAAACAAATTTAGAGAAAAACAATGTTGGTGAGGAAACAAAAAGAAGACAAAACAAAGAACAATATATATATATATATATATATATATACTTAAAAAGCATCCACTCCACACTGTAAAGTGGTCGACATTTGGAAGGGCACCCAGCTGTAAAAGTTATACCAAACTGACCTCGCCTGCACTGGTGCCATGTAAAAAGCAATCTGTAGGGCGGTTGGTATTAGGAAGGGCATCCAGCCATAAAAACCTTGCCTGGCCAAGTCCTGTCAACCAATGCAAGCATGGAAGGCAGATGTTAAACGTTGATGATAGAGTGCAGGCAAAGCCGTGGCATTCAGGAAGTTCATTTTGAAATTATGTAGTTTTATGAGACTGCATTGAATCTTAAATAAGAGTCTTCTATTATAACCTCAGGACAAGTGTCATTGTTATATGGAAACTGTGTGGAAGTCAGCCAAGAGTGTATCTTTAACTGCAAGTGTGTGTGTTTGTGTGAGTGTATGCATGTGTGAGTATGAGAGTGTGTATGAGTGTGTGTGTGCTCATGTTTATGTGTGTCCATGATGTACTTGTGCAAACGCATTTTTGCATGTGTTTACACTGATCTAAAACTTGGACTTGTGTTATGTCCCTTTATGTTCCCTAACTTAGCTGACTGACCGTAAAAACCAACAAAATAACTATCAGATATATTTGCAGTTAAATACTTTTAAGTGCCTATTCTTTACATTTCCCCCCAAAAAAAAGAAATATTCTATACTCAAGAAACAAATATTACAAATAAAAATAAAAATTATTCCATACAATAAAAATACCATTTGTTCCTTGATGCGATGCCAAATTTCAATCCATTGGTAACTTACCTGCTGGACGGAGTAAAAATTCTACATCGAAAGGTTATGCTAACTGGGCCTTTTCCAAGTTGCCGAAATTTCGCAATAGCATCGTGATGTGAAAGACCTTTCAAGGATTCTCCATTCAACTCAAGAATTTCATCACCTGATAAAGAGAGAAAGGAAAAGAAGGTTAAATGTGAAAGAGGAGGCGGGGGCAGAGAAATGAAATTAGCAAAGTGGTGTGTGTGTGCGTGTTTATAAGGAGGAAGCAGAGTCAATAGATCGTTTGATAAGATGACTTTCAGTACTTGATTTGGCTCTCTGCATTCTGAGTTCAAACCCTGTCGAAGTCACTTTGGCTCTTCATCCAGAATTAGCAAATAAAGTCCCAGAGTTCCAGTTTCTCATTTTATATATATATATATATATATATATATATATATATATATATACACATATATACATATATACATACATACATACACACACACACACATACAGTGGATGTTCATAAATTATCTCACAATTTGTTATCAAGATGTGTTCTGATAAGTCTTAAAAAAAAACTTTATTTGTTTACCAATAAACCTTGCTGAGTTATCCTTATTTTCTATTTTTTTTCTTAACTTTTTAATTGTAAAAGTAAATTATAGACGTGTGTGTGTGTGTGTTTATGATTATTCAAAAAGAATGAACCACTTCCATTATGTAATATTTTAATAAGGAAAAGCCATAGAAAACTTCAGCTAAGTCACAAGTATTTACTTACAATCAATTTTTATTTCCTGTCTTACAAGTGTTCAATGTGGCCACCACCTGCAGCACAGACAACATCAATGTGAGAAGAGAATTCCTCTTATTAAAACTGTGTTGCCACTGGAACTATCCAACATGGACGAATATGCAATACAGCATGGATGGATCAGAAAAGGGTGCATGTGTATGAGCGAATGAGTGTGTGCATATGGTGTGTGTGTGAGAAAGAGAGAGTCTTCCTAAACTTCATCATACACCATGCAACAACAACAAATCAATGATCAAGCCTCTACAAGGGACCTCAACCTGCTAGAGATGGCAGCCAAATATCACTTAATTCAAAGGACGATCACAAAGTAAAGTATTCCAGGACTAATTACATCTGAATAAAATACAGAAAGACCATGGAACGTCCTTGATCATAAATCTGTTCAATTAGGGGTCACCTGGAACTAAACAACAACATTTAACACAACAACCATCACCACCACAACAACAACTCCAACTGACATGGCTTACCTTCCCGTAGTCTCCCATCTTCTGCTATCAAACCATCAGGCAATATACGCCGAACGTAGATACCCATTTTTCCCCGAGGCGTATCTTTCCCTCCGACAATACTGAAACGCAGACCTTTTCCACAAGCTCCCTTATTGACTACAATTGTTTGGGGAGGACCAAATTTCATCGTGTGACCTGAGTAATAAGTGTCTAATCCGATTTTGTTGAATTTCTGAAACAGAAGTAAAAAGATATTCTATATATATATATATATATATATATATATATAAACACACACACATATATGTTGTAATAAGAAATTTAAAAAATGAAACCATTGTAAACATCGTGTGCTGAAAAGTTCCTGGCTTTGAGTAAAAGAAAATACAGGAAGATCAGTTAATTATGATTTTATTCAACATATTCCCCTCTTAGATTCACGCATTTACTGCATGCAGTGGTCCTTCGGTTTTTTAAGCCCTGTAAAAGAACTGGGAACATTGGGCTTCTAACTAGGCTTCTTGCGATACCCTTAAAGCCAGGAACTTCTATATATATTATATATATAGTTGCAATAATGAAGTCAAACCAGTGATATTTTGGAATCATTTAAAATGTATGTTTCGGGTTTACAGAAAACCTGAAATGTACATATCAAGTGATTTCAAAACATCACTAACGGGTCTGACTTCGTTAGTACAACTAATGTGACTTGATGGCAGTATGAACTAACCGGTCATAGCTCCATCTATGCAGATATGCTAAAAACGATTTGGAGTGGTCATGTCAGATCCAACACTGTAAGAGTGGACCAACAAAGACAGCTAACAACAGTAAAAAAGTGCCAGCAAAAATATTTTTACATGTTAATGCTTACCAACCACATGGCTCCAGGTTCAGTCCCACTGCATGTGTGTGTGTGTGTGTGTGTGTATTTGGGTTTCCTTGTCTTGACACTGTGTGATAATTGTAAATGAGTGTCACTGTTGTACAAGCAGTGTCATACATTTCCAGTATACTGAGAGAACGTGTTTGGCCATGTGGATGCATTATTACCTAGCCAGAAATCAGATGAGGGTTGGCAACAGGAAGAGCACCCAGCCACAGAAAAATCTGCCTCAATAAAATTCATCCAACCCATGCAAGCATGAAAAAGTGGACGCTATAACAATGATAATGAAAATAATGTATGATAATGTATGATAATGTATGATAATATATGATAATGAAGATAATGTATGGCCACAGATTGTTTATAGAGGTGCAGTATAGTTGTAATATTTGATAGATTCAAAATACTTACCTCAAATATCTCTTCCCACTTCATGATGCTACCAGACGGAGTCTGGGCCACCACCTCGGGTAACTGTGCTGCCGATGAATAAGAGCCATCATGCCCATCACATGACATATAAGAGATTGCGGAAGATGCCGTTGATGCTATTGAAGCAGACTTACGAAGCTACAACGAGATGACACAAAGATAAGCAATATATAATAGATAGAAAAGCATGCATAGACACGAAATATCTTATAATAACTGGCACTACGTCAGTCACGACAACGAGGATCCCAGTTGGTCCGATCAAAAGAAGCGCCTGCTTGTGAAATTAACATGCAAGTGGCTGAGTACACCAAAGACACGTGCACCCTTAATGTAGTTCTTAGGGTGATTCTGCATGACACAGATTGTGACAACGCTGACCCTTTGAAATACAAGTACTTTGCATTTTTGCCAGTTGAGTGGACTGGAGCAATGTGAAATAAAGTGTCTTGCTCAAGGACACAACACACTGCCAGGAATTGAAGTCATGATCTTACAATTGCAAGCTGAATACCTTAACCACTAAGCCACATGCCTTCATAATATATTATAATATATTATAATATATTCAAACATACTCACATATATAATCAGATGCAAAACAACATTTATATCATTTAAGAGACGCCCAACTTTACTCTCCTCAAATTCAGTTTACATAAATGACAGTGTACAAGACATACACATGCATGTATGCACACACACACACTCATAAACAAATATGTATGCCATTAGATAAACATTGGTTCCATGCAGAATGTGGACAATGAATACATCTGAAGACTATATAATATACCGCTTCTTCTCATGCAACACATTCATATTATCCATATAATCACACACGCATATATACAGTCATACATAGTTACATGCACACACACACATATATATGCATACACGCATATATACAAACATACATAGATACATGCATATATATACATACATATATACAGACATACAACACATATACATATTATATATACACACACATAAGCATATATATATATATATATATATACATACACACACACACACACATATATATATATATACACATACACACACGTGCATATATATATATTTATACATATCATCATCATTGTTTAACATCCGTCTTCCACATATATATATAAAAACATATACATACACACACACATACATACATACATACATACATATACACCTACATACACAAACATCTATGATGTCATTTAAAGCTATAGCATTCATTTTACACTGCAATGTTGAAGTTTATTTTAATCAAAATGGTGTTTCAATAATTCAAAGCATGTCTCACACACACACACACACACGCGAGCATGCTCAGATGTGTATGCCATTACAAGCCAGTTGTATATTCAAAGTGTTTCCACCAATCTATAAATGCACTTAGACAAATTTCCTGTTTAATCTCATATTCTTTATTTACTTTCTGTCTATTTGTAAACAATATAATCAATGCGCTTTTTAAAACTAGTTAATACATACACACACACACACAAACACACGTATATGTGTGTATATTTTGGTTTCAAATTTTGGAGACGGGCTAAGTCAATTTACTTGATAGACATATGACTGTAATGAGGGTAGCATTAATTCTCTAGTTTGTTCAATTTTTCTCAACTGATCAATGGACTGATTGATTAAAACAGTCAATGGTTGAACCTATAATGATTAGCGGAAACAACTGCAAGTCAAATTTATTATGATAAAGGAATATGTACTGACCATTATTTATACTTTGTCTTATATATATATATATATATATATATATATATATAAATGTGTGTGTGTGTATATATATATATATATATATATATATATATATATGTGTGCGTGTGTGTGTGCATATATATATATATATATATATCCTTTTTTGACTGTAACAATATGCATGTATCTATATATAAATATACATACACCTCTATATATATCTATGTGTATATATGTGTGTGCATGTGTGTGCGCGTGTGTATATATTGAAACATCTGTTACTGAACATTAAAGGCATTTAATATTGAACATTTTGTGAAAATACCATTCAAGCTGATAATAAACAATGAAAGCACAGGTAATAATAGGAAAGGTGGGTGGGGAGAGTATTCTGGCATGTCGGTTCTTACCTTTGATGCAACGACAAGCTGCACCACCTGGGAAGTATTACGTAAAACGTTTACTGCTTCCTGGTGGGTAAGGCCAATAAGGCTGGACCCATTGATCATTAGAAGCTCGTCCCCACGTTTTAGCCGGCCATCTCTGAAAAGATAAAGACAAAAAAAGATCTGTGTTGGAGACATTGGTTCAAACCAAGCTGTTTTCTAATGATTGTCTTACTTAATCTCACAATTAAGTCTGGTGCCTTTCGAAAAGGTAGAAGAGCTAATTTTTGTGCAAGACAATTATATAGTCAACTGGACTGCATCCCAACTTATTACTGCTATGTGTAACCATATTTTCCAGCATACAAACCAATGTAGGATACAGTATAAACATATGAAGCAAACAGGCAAACATCGTCACTGTCTTTCGTTTGTTTCAGTCCCAATTGAGTGCTTGACTAGTCCTTCCCCACAAAATTCCATGTACTGAGTAAGTGATAGGTGAACTGTGATGTAGAGTGCGCGAGAGGTGAACCGCGATAGGCGAACCATGATGTACTGAGTGTGTGATAGGTGAACTGTGATGTAGAGTGCGCAAGAGGTGAACCGCGATAGGTGAACCATGATGTACTGAGTGTGTGATAGGCAAACCACGATTTAGAGTGCATGACAGGTGAACCGCGATGTAGAGTGCGTGACAGGTGAACTGTGATGTACTGAGTGTGCGATAGGTGAACTGTGATGTACTGAGTGTGTGATAGGTGAACTGTGATGTACTGAGTGTGTGATAGGTAAACCGTAATGTAGAGTGCACGACAGGTGAACTGTGATGTAGAGTATGTGATAGGTGAACCGCGATGTAGAGTGTACGATAGGTGAACCATGATGTACTGAGTGCGTGGCAGGTGAACCGTGATGTACTGAGTGTGTGATAGGTGAACTGTGATGTAGAGTGCACAACAGGTGAACTGTGATGAAGAGTGCACAACAGGTGAACTGTGATGAAGAGTGCACAACAGGTGAACTGTGATGAAGAGTGCACAACAGGTGAACTGTGATGTAGAGTGCGTGAGAGGTGAAGCATGATAGGTGAACTGCAATGTACTGAGTGTGCGAGAGGAGAACAGTGATGTACTGAGTGTGCGACAGGTAAACCACAATATGGCGAGGGATTACCATATTCACCATAAATTGAAGTTGACACCAATGACATCACAACTCATTTCTATAGCAACGTCACTGGTGCCAAGCTGTATCAACCTTTCCCTTTTCTCTTGGATAACATTGCTGGCACAGAGAAGGGAGGTTGGTATGTATAGGTGACTCCTGGTCTTCCACGAACAACCTTGCCTGGACTTGTGCCTCAGACTGAAGGGGGTCTTTACCTTTTACCCCCTTGCAATTTTGGGGCTTTGTGCAGAATTTAGTAGTAGTTGTGACAGCAACAAGGATGAAAATAGTTTTTAAATTTGCAGATTTTTGGTGGGGAGGGGTAATAATCCACCTCACCAGGCCAATTCTTTTTCCCCTTAAGTGAATGAATGACAAGTTCATCATCGCAGTATATTACTGGTAATAAAGAGAGGTATAAAAGAGAGGTAATAAAGTAATAAAGAGAGGTTAAAACGAGTTAACAGCGAAAAGAGCTACAGAAACAATTTGAACTACAGAGTTAATTCCCTTGTTATATTGATTACCGTTTTATTCTTTGTCGGGGAGGGGAGGGTCTTCAACTGACTTGATTTGCTATAATATATAGCAACAAAATTTCCCTCAAATAACTCCATTATGCTAAAGAACAACAATACATTGAAAAAAGTATCTATACACAGCAAGAATATCTTTTAAAACTAAAGTGACCAGGAGCCAAAAAAAAAAGATGGACAATGAATGTAGGGATTAAAAATAACATTTCAAGGGGTTTAGGTATGGCTGCATGGCTTAGAAGTTCCCAATCTCGTGGTTCCAGGTTCAGTCCCACTGCATGACACTTTGGGCAATTGTTTTCTAATATAGTCCAGGGCCGAAAAAAACTGAGATTAGATTTGGTCGATGGAAAGTGAAATAAGCCCATTGTATGAGTGTGTGTGTGTGTGTGTGTGTGTGAGTATGCATGAGAGAGAGAGAGGAAAAGAGAGTGAGAGAAAGAGAGTGTGAGAGGAAGAGAGAGTGAGGGAGATTGTGTGTGTGAGAGAGAGAGAAAGAAAGTGTGTGTGTGTGTGTGTGTGTCTCTTCATCTTGACATCACACAGAAGTTGTAAAGTCGCAGCAAAAGCTGTATTAGTCAGTTCCAATCTTCCACAAAAACAGGTCCGGTTAGTCATGGGAAAATACGTTGCTTGGAAACAAGTGATGGTTGGCAACAAGAGCTTCCGGCCATAGAAAAATCTGCCTCAACCAATTCCGTCTGACTCATGCAAGCATGGAAAAGTGGGAGTGAGAACAGAGTAGAATAAATCAGAGACAGGTGAGGTGTACCATGTCTTTCTCAAGGTGTTCAATGAATGGAACCACCTGCTGCTTATTAAATTAAAATCTAAGGAATGGGTATTCCACAGTTACAGACCAGTGAGAATCCAAACAATAATGTATCTGTTGTTTGGATTCTCACTGCTTCTGCGTGGACCCCATGGATTTTCTTTTTGTTTTCTTGTGTTTTCAATTAGATGGCTTTATATACTATATACTCACTTGTGGGCTGAGCCTCCTTCTGTAATTCCAGCTACAAAGATTCCAATATCACCTTTCTTTGAGCCTTTCCCACCAGCAATATGGATCCCTAAACCATTTTCATCTTTCAATAGATGGAGTTTCGTAATAAGTCTTCTCTGAAAACAAACAAAAAATTATATAAATAAATAATTAATAATAATAATAATAATAATAATAATAATAATAATGATAACAACAACAGCAACAACAATCCTTTCTACTAAAAGCATAAGGCCTGAAATTGTGTGGATTGGACCATGTAAAACATTAGAGAAAGAAACCTAACTGTTTCTTGCAATACATACCAATCCATAGATCTTCTTTTTCAGTCGGTACAAAGAGAACAAAATACCAAATATGTGAATTGGTTACATTACAAAACTTTTTTGTCACTCCTTCCATCCTCCTGCTCTCATTCATTCATAATTTTACTCCATCATTTCCTTCTACACAGTTCGTTTATTTCCTTCTTTATGCTTATTCATTCATTTATTGCCTGCTTTTCACTGACTCATTCTTTCATTAACACCTTTTCTTGTTCCCTGGTTCACTCAGTTTCATTCACTGAATCAGCTAATTTTTTTCTGTTTTCTTCAATTATATATTTATTCATTTGCTTCCCAACCATCTCATTCATTCGCAATAGATTCCTTCATTCCAAAAAAACTTCTTCATACAGCCACTCATTCTTCTTCCTCGCTCTTTCTTTTATTCCAACCATTATTCCACATTTGCTCATTCATGACCTTACTCCCACTGCATCAGCTTAACTCATTCATTCCAATTTTTCCTTCATTCACAAACCTACCTCTTGCTAGCTTTATTCATTCACTTGCTCCTTTTATCTCTCACTCATTCAATCATCCACTCGTTCAAAAGGCAAAAACTCAATCATCCACTAACACACAGACATTCACATCATATCCTCCCACCATCACTCAGTCACCCCCACCCTCCCACCCCGCCAGTTACCATTTACTCATTCACAACTTTCATCATCATCATCATCATCATCATCATCAGCAGCAGCAACAAGCATTGTCATCATCATGATTGGAATTCGAGAATTCCACCTCCCATACCTTCCCCGCCCCCAACCTTCAGCCAAGCTGACACCCACTCCCCACTTACACTCACAACGCCCTCCTACTCTTACTCTTACTCTACCCCCTCCACCACTCACACTCACACACACACACACACACACATTGACATCATCAATAAATTCCATCAGAGACAAAATATAAATTCCTTTGCAGATGCAGCATCAATTCAGAGATAGCAACATGATGGAAGAGTGGGGGTGGGAGGAGGAGGGTGTCGGAGGAGGAGGAGGCGGTGGAGGGGAGGTGTCGGGGGAGGAGGGGGAGGTCAGGGAGTTGCAATATGGCAAAGTGGCTGAGTGGAGGGGGAGGTGGATGGGGCGATGGGAGTGCTATGTGGTTACTGTGTGGAACAAGGCTGTTGTGGTTTCGGTGGGAGGTGGTGGAGGCGATGCAGGAGTGGGAGGAGGAGGGGTGGGGGCAGATGGTAACTGGCGGTGGGGTGGGGTGGGGGCGATGCATAGAGGATGGATGAATGATCATCGCACGTGGGTGGGTAGGGTGGATGGGGGGGGGGGGGGTGAAATATGACCTAGGATGGGGCGGTGATGATGGGGGAGGGGCAGGCTGGAGATTCCTATTGAAATGTGAAGGTGTGATGGAGGGAGTAGGGTGCAGGGTGAAGGAGTGGGGGTTCTTGCCCCAATCAAATAACCAGTGTTAGTTAAGGAAGTCATACCATTCTACGCAACCCCACCCTTTTTTTTTTGGTTTTTTATCCACATGGTCAATCAACCTGCTAGAAACAACAGCCAAATATCCTTCAAATCATGCTCAACCACTTTTTATTTTACCATTTACTTGTTTCAGTTGTTGGACCACGGCCAAGCTGGGGCACCACCTTGAACTTTTAGTCGAGAGTGGATCAAGCCCAGGACTTATTGTTTTAAAGCTTAGTACTTATTCTTTTACCAAATCGCTTAGTTGCAGGAACATAAACAACCCAACACCAGTTGCCAAATAGTGGTGGAGGACACACACACATATCATCATCATCATTTAATATCCGTTTTCTAAGCTGGCATGGGTCGGATGGTTTGACGGAAGCTGACAAGGCCAAGAGACACACCTGATTCCGTTGGTTTGGTATGGTTTCTAAAGCTGACCGGATGCCTTTCCTGATGCCAAACACTTTACAGAGGGTACTGGGTGCTTTTTATGTGGCACCATCACCAGTGCTAGCATATGTTTGTATGTATATAATATCGTGGCTGTGTGGTAAGAAGCTTGCTTCCCAACCACATGGTTCTGGGTTCAGTCCCACTGTCTTCTACTATAGCCTCAGGCTGACGAAAGTCTTGTAACTGGATTTGGTAGATGGAAACTGAAAGAAGCCCGTCGTATATAGATATGTGTGTAAATTTGTGTGTGTCTTTGTGTCCATGCCCCCCACTCATTGCTTGATAACCAACTTTGGTGTGCTTGTGTCTCTGTAACTTAGAAGTTTGGCAAAAGAAACTAATAGAATATGTACTACGCTTACAAAGAATATGCCTTGGGTCGATTTCTTCAACCAAAAAGACCCTTTAAGGCGGTGCTCCGGTAAGGCTACAGTCAAATGACTGAAACAAGCAAAAGAATCCATACAACAGACTTCCGCACAGTTTCCATCTACCAAATTCACTCACTCACAGGGCGCAGGTTGGGTCAGGGCATTAGAAGAACATGCTCACCTGAAGTGCCCTTTGGTGGGACTGAACCCAAAAACACATGGCTGCAAAGCAAGCTGTTTAACCATGCACCCATGCATTCTTTTCTTTTTCGTTCTTTATTGCAATGGAATTACATTTTGGATGAATGTAGCCCAACATTACACTATGATTGGATTCAAGGCAGGATGGTCGTGGTTGGAAGTCCTTCAATCAATATAGTTAGCTAAACCAGGGCTGATGAGGGGCTAGACAACAACCGCCACCATTGTGATGAGGAAGAAGGAAACTAGTCACACAAATGCCATCACCACCAAAATCATGTTCTCTCTGTCTGTGTGTCCAACATGTTTGAAATTGACACCCACAACTACACCACCACCACCACCACCAATATAAAGCCAGGGTGGGAGCCTCTGCATGATTATTTGGCTTGCTAGAAATAGCAGCCAAAATACCCTTGTATGATACCCTCCCATCTTAAAAAGTGAAGCTACTTTGAATAATGCAGTCTTAGATACACAAAGCCTCGAAAATAAAGAAAGAAATAAATAAATAAAGAAATCAAAGGTTGGTCGTACAACAGATCTGCTGGATCAAGGTAGACTTAGGATTAAGCAACAAGAACAATTACAACAACTAACAACCTCCGTTGTCTAACAGGAGCATTATATGTATCAGTCACTGTCTGTCCACAGTATTTCAATTTGGAAGAAACCCTTCCTGCTCACCCCCACCCCCCACCACCACCACCAACACTACCACTCCCACCTTGCCAAAATAAAAACTGCAGCTGACTCATCCTGCTTCATCAGCAAACATTCCAATACCATTTGCCCAATTCCAGATCCCATTTATTTGTATTCTTCTTCTTTTCTTTTTCTTTTTTTTTCTTTGGTTATCTCATTTTATTTGATTTTATTGCGATTAAAGAGAAGTTATTATTATTATTATTATTATTATTCAGGCGGTGAGCTGGCAGAATAGTTACTGTGCCAGGCAAAATGCTTAGCAGTATTTCAGCTGTCTTTATGTTCTGAGTTCAAATTCTGCTGAGGTTGACTTTGCCTTTCATCTTTTTGGGGTCAATAAATTAAGTACCAGTTGCGTACAGGGGTCGATCTAATTGACTGGCTTCTTCCCCCAAAATTTCAGGCCTTATGCTTATAGCAGAAAGGATTATTATTATTATTATTATTATTATTATTATTATAATACCACCCCACCCCCACCATCTCCAATTTACCCCAATTTCAGGCATTGTTCCTTTAGTAGAAAATAGTAGTAGTAGTAGTAGTGGTTGCCAATGTCACCTTTGCCTTTCTTTCTTTCAGGATTGATAAAATAAAGTACCAGTTAAATACTAGGGTCAAACTTCCCCTACCCTCAAAAATCGCTGGCCCCTGTGCCAAAATTAGAAACCCTAACCCTAACCCTAACCCTAACCCTAACCCTAACCCTAATTATTGTCATTATTCATTATTAAGGTGGTAAGCTGGCAGAATCATGAGCATGACGAGCAAAACCGTTGTGGCATTTCTCTTGGCTTTATGTTCTGAGTTCAAATTCACCAAGGTACCCTTTGCCCATCATCTTTTTAAGGTCAGAGGAATTAAGTACCAGTCAAGCACTGGGGTTTGATGCAATTGACTCAACACTTTCCCCAAAATTGCAGGACTTGTGCCTATAGTAGAAAGGACCATCATTATTATTATTATTATTATTATTTGCTAAGGTCAAAAATGGCAGGTAAAATGCACCATACGAATGTGGTCGTTGCAAGTGCTGCCAGACTAGTCCCATGCCAGTGGTACGTAAAAAGCACCATTCAAGCATGACTGTTGTCAGTGCCACCTGACTGGCTCCTGTGCTAGTGACACAAAACCATTCAAGCATGACTGTTGTCAGTGCCACCTGACTGGCTCCAATGTCAGTGGCATGTAAAAAGCACCATTCGAGCGTGGCCGCTGCCAAGTGAAGAGCACCATTCGAGCATGGCTGTTGCCAGTGCTGCCTGACTGGTCCCGTGCCGGTGGCATGTAAAAAGCACCATTTGAGCATGGTCATTGCTAGTACTGCTTGACTGGCTCCGAGTACCGGTGGAATGTAAAAAGCACCATTTGACTGGATCTCGTGCTTGGTGGCACTCTCGGAGTGGTTGGTGTTAGGAAGGGCATTCAGCTGTAAAAATATTACCAGATCAGATTCGAGCCTGGAGCAGCCTTCTGGTTCGCCAGTCCTCAGTCAAACTGTCCAACCCATGCCAGTATGGAAAGCGGACATTAAACTACGACGATGGTGAAGGTAGCGAGCAGGCAGAATCGTTAGCATGCCAGACGAAATGCTTAGCAAAACAATACCAGGGAGGAATCGACGGCAGGGACATAAGAGATGACAGGCATGGGAAGGAATATAGATGTTGCACTGATGGTAGTCGAACCAAGAAAGAAAGGTTAGGGTTGGCCGAACACCGGTCACGTGGAAGGAGAGGAGATAGGTAGAGGCAGAGGGATAGAAGAATTAGGGAAGGACAAGAAAAAAAGAAAAGGGACAGAGTAAAGTGAAGGAGGGAAAGCCAGGAAATGTGAGAGAGGGATATATATATATATATATATATATATATATATATAATAAAAATTATAATAACAATAATTTTTAGATGGAATTTATAAACATTTAATGCATTGCTACACGCATTTCCACAAATCATGTGTCTCTAAGGATCAGCCCATATTCCTGAGATGATTACAGTGCAGTCTGTCATATCTGTGGGCAATGGGCTGATGATCTTCATGGATTCATTTCTTCAGGCGATATAACATTAATGGATGTACAGAGGGATGTTTATCCCTTTTTATAGCATGACTGTGTCCGGTGTAATAAAATAAGAGCTTTACTTGCATATTCAAAACGTTTCCCATAAACAAATTTAAAAGATACACACACACACAAGCAACATCAAGATAAAAGTACAGCTATGACATACCATAAAAACATCAGCAGAAGACAAAACAAAATAAAGACACATCTTCTAATTGTCTGTTAGTCACATGATGTTATCTGGCCTTTCTATTTGGTCACATGATACAGTGTATCTATCTTTTTTTCATCCTCTCTATTTGCCCCGTACATATGCCCTGCATTCTTTCTCTATCTCAGCTCATAAATCCTCTTTTCATTCACCTCTGTTCCAATTTCTGAGCACCAATCTATGTGAGGGGACGGGGGGCACACAGACGTGTGTGTGTATGAATATACATGCATATATAAAACACAGATATATAATATATATATACATACAAACACAGACATGTTATATATATATATATATATATATATATATATATATATATATATATATATATTATATATATACACACACACATATACATATGTGTGTGTATATACATATACATATAAATATGTAATATATGAATATGCATAAAACACACAGACATGTAATATATACACAGACATACTATATACATATATACACAGACAGACATGTACACTATATATATATATATATATATATATATATATATATATAAATGAGAATGTGTGTCTGTCTGTCTGTGTGAATCCCTAAAACTCGAGAACTACGCAACCAATTTCATTCAAATTTTACACATGCCTTACTTAGGGTTCCAGTTGTGTTTTAGTCAAAAAAAATTATTAACTTCTTGCAGAGTTCAAGCACACGGCAACATAATATCTCCTCCACTATTTAAGTATTACGTGTCAAAAGTGAAACAAAAACACTCATGTCAAATACTTTCACTTTAAAAATGAAACTATTCCACTAACTGAAACAATCACATTTCGATACTGTAGTGACAGATATTTTCACAGAGAGAGAAAGAGAGAGACAGAAAGAGAGAGAGAGATGTATATGTATACATATACATGTATATGTACACCATTTCGATACTGTAATGACAGATACTTTCAGAGAGAGAGAGAGAAAGAGAGAAAGAGAGAGAGAAAGAGAGAAAGATGTATATGTATACATATGTGTAGATGTATATATATATATATATATATATATATATATATATATATATATATATATAGATGTACATGTAATATGTACACATATATACATATATACATGCATACAGATATCTATACATATATACACCCATCACACACACATACACATGCACACAAACACACACATTAGTCATTTGTTTTCTTATCCAAAACTACGTCAAAAGTACTGAATGGATCTTTATGAAATTTGGAAATTATATTCTTTGCATAACGGCCATAACTCCCATGAAAATTCATATATTTTTGATGTTGATGAAATTTTAACCCGAACATCACAGATGAGCATTATTTAGAAAATGATGTCACACATTATCGAGGCTACCATTCTTTCTGGATGTGCAAAAGGGGATGACGTCTTTATTCCAAGAATTCCTCTTACTCCATCAGGAGCAGACATTCCTTTTACATTCAGAAGACTACAATTCCCCCTTCGTGTGACTTTTGCCATGTCCATAAACAAATATCAGGGTCAAACACTGTCTGTAGCTGGTCTTCTCTTGGAAGAGCTCTGCTTCTCACATGGACAACTGTATGTTGGCTGCTCAAGAGTGGGCAGCAACACAAAACCTATTTGTATATGCTCCACAAGGGAAAACAAGGAACATAGTTTACAATGTGGTATTATAATCACAACAGCAAGAAAGTATGTACATGATCACCTTCTTTTACGAAACTTCATTGACTTTCAAATATTTATATTGATATACATATATATACGTGTGTTTGGGTGCGTGTGTGTATATACATCTCTATATATAAAGATGATGCGTAGTCTAGACGGCGTTTTTAGATTTCATTATTCTCTTTAACCCGGGCAACGCCGGGTATTTCTGCTAGTATATATATATATATATATATATATATATATATATATATATATATATAAACATGTTATGAGCACATACATACACCAGACATACAACCACACAGCTGATATTCAAATTCTTTAAGAATATATTTCTCCATTTTTCTTTCAAAATTTTAACAATCAAAAACAAAAAACCTGGAAACCTCTGCCACCAAACTCCACTCCCGACCCTACCACACACAAACCTATTATACTAATTCTACTTTTTGCTTTTGTTTTTAATTTTCTTTACAACTTTTTATCTTTGATATTTAAAAAGAAAAACAAAACAAAATTCTTTCATCTTTAAATTTTTTTTTATATATATTTTAACTTTATATATTTATAATTATTTTATTTTTAATTGAAGTATGCGCAGGTTGTTTCTTGGATAAGAAAGAGAAAAATTACAGAAACAACAGCAAAAAGAAGAAGAAGAAAATGATGAAATGGGAAGCCGGGGGGAGGGGGAGCGCTGTGGCATACTTATTAATCATTTCATGAATGGAACTTCAGGAACCAAGCAGCCAGCCAACCAGGCAGCCAACAAACCAATTAGTCAATCACACATAAACATCCACTATCAACACCATCAGCAGCAGCATCACCGCCACTACCACAAGTGACGTCACCAAACACAAACCATGCGGCACCATCACCACCACCACCACCGCCGCCCCCTGAACTCCAACAACAAAGAAAAAAAAAGCAAATTAATCAACATCTATCACCATCGCCACACACACACACACACACACACACAGAGGCAAAGAGAGCAACAAGCACACCACTACACACAACCACTATAACAAGCCACGTACCACAAGCACCATCCACCCCAGCTTCCACATTCCTGCACACACACACACACAAAGAACCACCAACACCATCGCCATCACAAGCTGCATATATCATCATCATCATCATCAACACCGCCCCCTTCTACATCAATGCGTGCACCCCCCCCCCCACACATACTACAAGAAAACCACCACACCAACTGCCACGACCACCACACATTACCAGCAATTTTAGCAGCTGAGTGAACTGGAGCAATGTGAAGTGTCTTTACTCACAGACACAATGTGTCGAACTCATGATCATTTGACTGTGAGCCAAATACCAATGAGAGATAACCTAGGGTTAAACAACACCAACAACAACAACTACCACCACCACCACCACCACCACCACCACCACCACCACCACCACCACTACTACTACTACTACTACTACTACTACTACTACTACTACTACTACTACTACCACCTTTCTCCTTCCTCTTATGCCTCTCCATTTCTCATTAACTCTTCACAGCATTCAGATTTCTTAGTCAAATGTAAATGCTTATTTTATTCACATTGTTTTGGATTAATCACGTGATCCAGTAGACTATAAGATGTCACACACTGCTGGTCACAATGCGCTTTGTATTGTTTTAGCTATCGAATGATGTCATCCCACTGGCTAAGCGAACAGGCCAACATTCCCCCCTTGACCGGAAGGTTAGTCCATCCACAGGGTGACCCTTTTATAGCTGAGTGAGGAAGTGAAACCACGATCTCATGAACGCGATTGCAACATACCTAACCACTAGGCCATGCACCTTCACACCAGTGGTCAACCAATTCTAGCGTGATCATACTTAACTATTCACAATGACACAACACAGTCTCTGGCTAATCAGAGCTAATCTGGTTTATAGAGGTTGTGGTGGTAGTGGTGGCATTGGATGGGTGGGGGCGTCATTGATTCACTTTTCATTGTTTTCTTTGCTCTTATGTAAAAACATGCCAAGTACATAACTCTATCTACTCAAAAACCTTACCCTGATACACTTGCAGGTTCTATAAAAAAACGTTAAAAACCCTGACCTCCACCCACCCCAGTCACGACTACCACTTCTAAACAGTATGACTCTCAGATGTCAACTATTGGCAAACTGCAGTTCTTAACAGTTACTACTTTTAGCGTTAGCAATTTGCCTATGAGAAAACCACAGTCATTGTATCATAAAAACAGCAGCCAAAAGTCACGCAAATTGGCACCCATGCCGGTGACACGTAAAAGCACCCCAGTGTTACGCAAATGGCACCCATGCCGGTGGCACGTAAAAGCATCCATTACACTCTCGGAGTGGTTGGCATTAGGAAAATATCCAGCTGTAGAAAACCATGCTAAATCAGACTGGAGCCTGGTGCAGTCTTCCGGCATGCCAGACTGGTCAAACCATCCAACCCATGCCAGAATGGACAACGGACATTAAATGATGATGATGATGATGATTAAAGGCAATGATCTAGCAGAATAGCACATCAAAATGTCCAGTGGATTGGGATTTCTTCCAGCTTTAGAGATGAAGATGACAACTACAACAACGACAAATTTATTAGTCTGGTAGATCTGGGTACATCACCACCACCACCATCAGCTGCTTGTGTGCCCTTAGTCCCCATATAGCAGTGGTTTGCAACCAGGGTTCACGTAAGATTTTGTAGTTAATATTTATGTACAATAAACTGGTTATGTTTCTACAACACACAAAACAGTTTAACAATTTATTTTATACAACTCCTAATATTTAATTTTGAAAATATAATAGGATTCTTTTTAAACATCAAAATGGCTAAGATGGCCCATCCAAGTAAGATAGAAATCCGAATCCAGGTGAAAAAAAGTCACAGCGGTTTTGTCCAGGACCCATAAATTGTGATTTTTTTTCTGTGACTTTATTACCAGCCACCATAAATTAATTTGTGACATTTTTTTTCCAAGCCAAAATTGTGATTTTATTACTGTGAGTTTTATTTACCGGTCACCAGAAATCCAAGGGGTCCATATGTAAAAAGGATGTTTTCAGGAGAAAATTTCAAGAAACAATTGCATTCAGTTGGACCCAAAAGAAAAGACCCTGCTTATATTCTAAGTATTCAGTCCCCTCACTGAAGATATTCAAGTTGGACATAAGATATTTCAGTCGTTCATTGCCAGACTGGAAGAGACTGCAGACGTTATGTCTATTACTCTATTTCCTCTTACTAACAATAAAAATTAGCAATTTGACCTCTCTCTGGGTAAGCACGAATCTAAACAGAAAGACCGCTTGAATTCTGAGTATTAAGAGCACTTATTTAATTGCCTATCATTCCTACTCACATCAGCTCGAGTGAGAAGAGGAAAGTGTATGTATAATAATAAGAACGTGAGCGCAGACATGTCTGTGTAGTTAGCAAGCTCACCTTGCAACCACGTGGTTTTGAGTTCAGTCCCACTGCTTGACACCTTCGGCAAGTGTTTTCTAGTTATAGCCCCGAGCCGACCAGCACCCTGTGAGTGAATTTGGTAGGTGAAAACTGTGTAGAAGGATGTATGTGACTAGCGGCTCGACAAGAGACCGATAGAATAAGTACAGGTTTTTAAAAAAATAGTTCTGGGGTCTATTCGTTCGATTAAAACCCTTTAAAGCGATGCTCCAGCATGTAATTAAATAGCGCAAGACTTTTGTCATACCTTCTACCAACTCTCCCCCACCCCTACTACCACTATTGACAGAAACAAGTAAAAGATAAAAAGGTGTATCAGATTCGAACTCAGAACAGAACCGAAAGTATTAATAGCTAAGAAAGGAAGACAGATAAAAAGTTTTTTTTTTTTTTGTTTTTCAAAAAATAAATACGTAATGGAGATAGGTAGATAAATAAATTGGTTAAATTGTAAATGGTGGAAAAGAGACCTCGGTTGAGATGATTTAGTGAGGGAAGTACAAATAAGGAACATCTAGAAACGTGCTAGAGGAATGTGTGAAAATTCGAAACTGAGCGAAATAAAGTTTAACTGAATGACAGACAAAGAGAGGGGACTGAGATAGGGCGAAAAGCGAGACATACATACACACCACATACAAACTGACTGGCTGACTTCTTTTGATGCTGTTATAATAATAAAAATACATAGCAGAAAAGCTAAGATATATATTTATTTAGTAGACACAGGGATAGATTTACTGCTTCTTTATCTTCTCGTTCGCTCCACACATTCATCCTATGTCCTACTTTTAGTCTAAAACACTAGTTGCTACTTTTATCTAGTCTCTAGCAAACACTGGTAGGATTGTTCGCTACTGAACGTGCCTCCCGTGCGTATGTACGTTACTTCAAGCTAGCTGAGCTACTGAATGGCAAGGCCCTCACACCCTTCTCTATTTCTCTCCACTGTGATTCTTCAGAACACACAACGGCAAGCAGCATGCATGCATACACATACACAGATGGATATATATATATATATATATATATATATATATATATAATATGAATGATGCCTAGAGGATAAGTTAACCTCGTAAAGGGATGGTTGCACTAATGGAAACGGCTGTAAGAAGTAAAGATTACCAATTTTTTAATAATAAATAATTACTATTATCTCAACTCTCCATTTTCTTTCCTGCATCTATATATCATAGACTATCGCTCTCTCCAATCTAATCCAAATAAAAGCAACAGCTAAATAGCAACTATCAGCGAGCTATATTAAATGAAGGAGAACTAAATTTCAATATTGCCAAGTCTATAATATTTTGATCATTGACTGGATAACAACTCGTTTCGCCATAGCATGGTTTTTACTAGCAATGTTCCTTGTCCCACTTTCGAAAATAGCAACCACACAGAGCGATTCGCAATTTAGCAAACAACACTTGAGGTGAAGTTGAAAGTGATAAAATTGCTCAAATTCTACAGTCAATTAACTACAGATCACATTTTAAACTATAACATTTAAATTCAAAGACACAGAGATAAAAAATTAAAAAACATTAAAAAATGAAATGAAGGGGGGGGGGGCTTTTTTCGTTTTCTTCCAACCACTTGAAGATTTTTCAAGTCTCAATGGATTGCTTTCAGATATTCCACATAGATGTAGTTTTGCTTGATGGTGAAGAATATCGCATTAGTTTTTCCGAAAAAGTTATGATTAACAAGATAGAAACACCTAAAGTTATATATTTTTGGCCAATGAAATGAGTCCATGTCCTCACAAGCGGAAGTCGAAACTTTCCAGCCATAGTTGCCATGGCAACAAACTAGACTTGAAAACGCAATCAAAGGGAACCGTAAAAGAAAAAAAATTAATTCAAAGAAAATGAAATAGTATTTTCGACCTGAAAAATGCCGAAGTGAATCAAAAACACATGGACCGTCAATGAAAGAAAACAATGATGAAATAAAGCAATGTAACGGAATGTTATGAAATTAATGCAATTGAGATATACACAGCTTTAACTTTTGAAACAAGCCTTGTTTTTCATAACAGCGGCACCACATAAACTCGCAGAGATACGAGTCCAATGTAGAACGATCACATGCCAAAGTGCTGTTTTGCGAGTTTACAAACTCAACGCTAAATTCCAAATGAGAAGAGGACAACCGTAGGTATTTTGTTTCTACCCCCACTAGACGTCATCAGAACAGCAGTTTTCCAGCCATGAATACTGAGACAAGAAAAGATTTACAGTAAACGTATTACGGTAAAGGTTAATTTATATGATTTAAAGGATTTTTTTTTAGGGGGCCAATACTTTATCTATTGATGCAAATCGTCTACAGTACTTTTAGTGGTTATACAAGAACTGACTGCACAATGAATTCTTACTAGGCTAAGTGCATCTCCATAATCATTGCACTCCATCATCTACCACTCGATTGACCTCTGACTCAAGTGCTTCCGGTCGTTTACGCCACATTTCAACAGCTTATTTACATTAAAAAAAAAAATCAGCTTGTAATTAATCAGATCAAGAAAGTAGCTCCACCTAAAGTCATAGATGAAAATAACATTTAAAAAAAAAAAAACTGGTACTCCGTCGGTTACGACAACGAGTCCCTATTGATTCCATCAACGGAACAGTCTGCTCGTAAAACGAATATGCAAGTGGCTGAACACATCCTGCGTTCAAATTCCGCCGAGGTCGACTTTGCCTTTCATCCTTTCGGGGTCGATAAATTAGGTACCAGTCGAGCGCTGGGGTCGATGTAATCGACTTACCCTCTCCCCAAAAATTTCAGGCCTTGTGCCGATAGCAGAAATCATTATTACTGGTAGAACCGTTAGTTAGCACGCCGGACAAAATACTTCGCAACATTTCGTTTGTCTTTAGGTCCTGAATTCAAATTCCGCCGCGATCGACTTTGTCTTTTCTCCTTTCAGAGTCGATAAAATAAGAACCCATTGAGTCATGAGGTCAATTTAATCAACTAACCACCTCTCACGAAATTTCAGGCTGTGTGCCTATTCCAGAAAGAATCATTAATTAATGATGTGTGCGTATTCTTTTTCTTTCAATTCAAAAAAAAAAAAAAAAATGGCCATATTATAAAGGTCACTTGCAATTCTAAAAATATGAAGAAATCGACGACAGGAGAAGGGTTCTTTTGTGTACGTGTTAGTCGGGTATTTTCAAATAGCATCATGTTTTTGTCCTTTTCTATTTTGGGCGATGAGAGAGCATTACCCAACCATAACACATATTTGACTGACCGACAAAGTGAAATCCAGAATAACAGTTCAAGAAGGTTCAGTTTCTAATAAAATATCCAAACAATGTATTGACTACTTTTTCTTCATCTGTAAACATAAACGTTCGACTAAATTCTTTTCTCGCGACTTCAGTTTCACGCCAGAGCGATCATCAAGCGGGAACTTTACGCGCAAACACCTACATACTTATTCAAGAGCGAATAGAGAGGCAAACGCACAAACGACCGATATTGATCACAAGAATAGTTCCTGCAAGAAATGTTAATTAAAGAAATTAAGTCTTCAAGAAATAGTTATTCCTTATCTTTCAAAAAGAAATCGATATCAACAACGACTTCCGGTGTATGATTGCAGACACGTGCGCGCGCGAGTGTATGTGTGCGCTTGCTTTATGCATACAAACAATATTTAATTGTGCTTATGTGTGCGTATGTACTGGCACGCACACATACGTACACAAATATAGTCACAGTTCCACATAGGCATTTACGCTCATTATTCCATATACAAATGCACAGACACACATTATATAACAATCAATTTATGTATGCGGAAGGGCTAATGTACGCGTATAAATATAGAACGGCCAGAGGAAGTGTCAGTACTAATTTGTTAATAACTTTAACGCTTTTTACGTAATCCCATTTTTGCCCTTCGTTTATAAAATTTACCCACTTTTTTTTTCTTTTTCGGAAACAAAGTATTAATACGACCTCAAACAATTATGTACCATTGTACCAAAAAGCATACCCAAACCGCCTCTGCAACATCCGGAAACTTTCATCTTTTATCGTTTCCGCTTATCTTAAACATACATACACACACAATTAATTATCAATCCTTTGATCTTTATATATTGATATAAATACACACATGTTTTATATAGTTTTCGTTAAGCGTATCCATACCTCTCTATAAACAATGTTTTATATAAACTGCATAAATAAAATTAATGGACTTGTTACAGGGTACAAACAAACACACACGTGCGCCTATATATATATATATATAACGCATGTGTATGTACATGAGCGTGTGTTTGTGTGTGAATATATCTTGTATGTAGAAGTGCCATTCAATAATTATATACACATACATGCATATATACACAGCAGCACACAGACTACACGAGCATTCGCACGAAGACACACACATATGTGTACGCATAAACAAATATACACATTCATATACATATATATATACACCCACGACTTTCGAGATGGAGAGTTGTCAATACTGTAGTTACCGGTCATTTTGACAAGTAACTTCGAAGTATACTTTTGCCATGTGACAAACATAATTATTGTAATTTAACTTTTATCCAACTTTTTTGACTTTATACAAAATGGTGTGTGTGTGTGTGCGGAGGGGAGGGCGTTCCTTTACTCATTGCCTGCCGTCAAGCCTACTATGTGCGCTCATCATGCACCTCTTAACAGTCTGTACCTCCCTATTACGCTTTCTCTCTACGGTGAAAGGGTGACTTGAAAAACCAACAGACCAACCAGCCTTTATTTATATCGGCATTTATAAAATAGAAATACACCTGTGTATTTAGATTAGTGCTTTCGTCTTTGTTTTAATCACAAAGTTTGGGTTATGGTACTTTCGTCAGGTGTATGCTGGATTCGGTAATATTTTCGGAATTTCCAACACAACCCTCTCTTCATATCTTTATCAGAGACAGGATTTTACGGCCGGATGTTCTTCCTGTTGTGAACCCTCGCCTGTTTTCTAAATACGTGTATATATTCTTTTGCTTCAGTCATTTGACTGCAGCCATGCATGAGCACGGTCTTTGGATCTTTTTTAAAACGGGGGCCACATTTTTCATTAATGTTTTACGTAGTGCTTTTGGTACCGAAAGACTTTCAAACTTCGTATACTTATCTATTTTGTGTTATAGAACAGAAAAATATTTTTGTATTCGAATTTATTTCATGTAAAAAATTGTCTTATTTCGATAATTTCAACCAATCACTGACGTCCATTCAGCCGATATACATTAAGTGCCGACTACATAAACAAACGATTCTTCGTTTTATTTGCTTTTTTTCATTTTAAATTTGCTTTAACCCTAACCCTAACCCTAGCTCTAACCCTAACTCTAACCCTAGGGTTAGGGTTAGAGTTAGGGTTAATTGTTTCAGAATCGTTTGTTTATGTAGTCGGCACTTAATGTATATCGGCTGAATGGACGTCAGTGATTGGTTGAAATTACAGAAATACGACAACTTTAACATGGAATAATTTATGGATTTCTTTTTTTTTTAAGAAGACTAAGAGAAAAAGATGTTTTATATGACACATTCTACCAGTGATCCAAGTTTCAAGTGTTTCGTTAATGAAAAATGTGGCCCCCGTTTTAAAAAAGATCCCGGTCTTTTAGGGATTTAGTCGAACAAATCGAACCCAGGACTTGTGTTAAGCCTAGTACATATTCTATTGGCCTCTTTTGCTGAACCGCTAAGTTACGAGGACGTAAACACACCAGCATCGGTTGTCAAACGGTGATGGGGCTTCTTTCAGTTTCTGTCAACCAAATCCACTCACAAGGCTTTGATCGGCCCGAGGTTATAGTAGACGCTTGCCCGAGATTCCACGCAGTGGGACTAAACTCGGGACCATGTGGTTGGGAAGCAAGCTTCTTACCACACAGCCACGCCTGCGCCTATATATATTAGCTTTATCATCATTTAACACGTCCGTCTTCCATGCTGGCATGTGTTGGATGGTTTGAGAAGCCCTAACGAGTCGGAGGACGGCGTTGAGCTCCAGTGCACGTTTTGGTATGATTTTACAATTGGATGCCCTTCCTAACGCCAACGACATTACAGTGTACAGGGTGCATTTTTTCGCGACACCAGCAGTAGTGAGGTAGCCAAATAACTTGCAAGACAAAGACCTTAAACTGAGTGGAGTTGAAGCAGAGAGGGGCGTGGCATTATGACAGGTGTTGAGAGGCTCAAGTATGAAAGAAGAGGAGGAACTGGTTGCGTATCAGAGAGTAGTCTCATAATAAATTATGTGTACGTAAAACGATGCAGTGCATATTTATTCTTAATATGATCCAACATATTTGGATGAGAAAATTCGAAAGTGGCGCAATGGCAGAATCGTTAGCACGCCGGGCAAAATGCTTAGCGGTATTTCGTCCGTCTTTACGTTCTGAATTCAAATTCCGCCGTGGTCGACTTTACCTTTCATCCTTTCGGGATCGATAAAATAAGCACCAGTTGGACACTGGGGTCGATGTAATCAACCGACCTCTCTCCCGAACTTGCTGGCCGTGTGCCAAGATTTGTACACTGTTGACAAAACGCTCGATTCATTGCTGTAAGAGGTCTTTGAAGCACCAGTGTATCGACCTAATTGTGTCTCTTCAGTGAAAGCTATCACTGGATCGACAAAACCAAACAAAAATGGTGGCTCTTGTTTATAGAAGTAACCGAACAAGTTATATGCTGATGTACGTTGATGTCTTCCAAACATAATAATTTATGTGCACGAAGGACGGCGACGCTCGTTTAATGACTATTGCACTATGCATTGTGTTAAACAATGAGACAAACACACTTCCACGTGTTTCCTGTCGCCAACCCATACCAGTTTCCAAGCAAGGTAATACTTAGCTAGATAATGATGTTTTGGTGCTGATCTCCAGATATTCTACAGATACACATTTGGGTCATTGAGGAGAATATTACCTTACTCGGAAGAAGATGAAAGTTGGCGACAGAAAGGGCATTCGGATTGGTGCTATGGTAGAAGACACTCGCACGAATTGCAGCGCCGTGGGACTGAATCTAAGACCATATAGTCGGGAATCAAGCTTCTTAACTACAGCCTAAGCATGTATGTATGTATATTACACACACTCATTCGCACACGTGTGCGTAGGATCTTCAGGCAAGTTTATATATATTCGTTCAGAGCAAGTTGTTTTACATCTATTACACTATTTGTTTTTTTGGTTTTGTGATCGGGTCAAACGCTTTAGTTTAACCATATAATATATATATATATATATATATATATATATACACACACATATTTAAACATAAACATATATAAACAAACACATACATAAACATATATATCTTTAAACACGTGCGCGCGCGCACACACACAAATACATTCTAATGCAAAAATATATGTATACATGTATTACACACTTTATAAGCCGCGGCGGTTTTATTTCAATTTTATGGTAGCGTTCATTAACGAAGATAAAGCTCTCACTGGAGAGAACTCTAGTCTCTATTGCAAATATTATTAGTATTTTTTTTTTTTTTTTTGTGAAGCCATATATGCTGATTCCTAGCGAAGGAAACAATAAAAATCAATTATTTGTCCTCAAAAGTCACCCTGATAGAGTGCTTTATCATGGTGAGGCGCGAACCTGGACCGCGAGCTGAAAAGGTCCGATTTGTAATCTTACTGCCCTTACCGGCCATTTGCCGACAATAATGCTTTCTACAGAAAAGTATTACAAGCTTTTAGAAACAACGCACTATCGAACGATAAAGGGGAAACGTGTAGAGGCGTCCGTGTCATTTTCTTTTTTATGAATTATTATTATTAAATGCAAAAGTAAAGTGAAGTGAATCAACTTCACAAGGGAATGAAAACAGGTAGCAAACACGGCTCGAAAAATGCATACTTGTTGGTAATATGGTAATAGTGCAGAGAGCACCTCGCCATTTCGTCTTCGTATTATGAACACACTATCTCACTCTCTCTATCTTTTTCGTATACACACATTCATGAATATATTTAGGGACAAACTTAAAATGCTATGTATACATGTACATGTATTTAATGTACCTACGGCAAAAGCGTTGTGTTGTATGTGTAGTGTATAAATATTCAACAAGCTGAGAATAGTGGAGCAAACTTACCATTCCGGATTTCATTATCTGTAAATTATTTTCCAGGTGAAGAACATGTTACGATGCTTAAGGAAAGATGGTTCCACAGCTGTGCTGGAATGTCGCCAAAAGCCACCCACCAACCACTGATTACTCAAACTCACACCTAAATCCTTCCTTCTACTTTTTTCCTCTCTTCTTCCCTTCTTCCTTTCTTGTCATCCACCCTTGTCTTCCTTTTTTGTTTGTTTCCTTTCGGCTTTCTTTTTCTTCCGGTCTTTCCTTCTCTCTATCTCTTCCGTTTCTCCCCTTTTTTTCTTTTTTTGTTGTTTCTTCTTCTAGTTTGTGGTACTCGTTTTCTTTTTTCCTTATTCACTCGCACCTTTATCACTCCTCTATCCTTCCGTTCTTTTCTCGCACTCTTTCTTTGCCTCTTTCTCCTTCTCCTTCTCTATCATTCTTTCTTGTCTTCTTTTTCCCACCTTCCTTCCTTCGATATCGTTGTAGCTCTTTCTGTCTTTATTTCCTTCGCTTTGTTCTTTTTCTCCTTTCAGCTTTCCCTTTCTTTCACTCCTCACTGGCACACAAACTTGTCTATTTTCTTTTGTTTTGCATTTTTCTCTATTTTTGTAAAATAAAACACTAAAAATACACACATACACACACACACACACACAAGATGACACGGGCTGTGCGCGCGCGAATAAATAATTAATTAAATAAATAAATTAATAAACATATAAACTGCTCGAAATATGAACTTTTCATCATCTCCCACCTTACATTGCAACTGGTTTATTCTTAGCATTCAGACCCCCTCTCTCTCTCTCTCTCATATTTACATACATGCTCAGTCTGTCCGTCTGTCTGCCTGCCTATCTTTCTTTTCTCTCTCTCTCTCTCTCGTATTTCGCTTCTCATGTTCAACCAAATCAAATACGATGAATCAGTTAGGCTGGCTCTCAGTCACTCACTCAAATTTATTCATTCTTCATCTCTCTCTCTCTCTATCAATCGTTTTCTTTCTTTCACTAGTACCTTTTACAAGTGTCCTCTAACAAGTCAACCTAAGTTAGTATGTCCCATACTTCTCTATCTCTCTCTATTTCTTTCTTTCCTCATTTCTTTCTGCATCTCTGCCTCCTTTCTGAGTCAGTCAAATTAAATTTGCTTGTTTCATGCGTTCTCATTAAATCAACTTTTCTCTCATTATCTCTTACATACTTATATATAGACAGACAGAGTGTATATTATATACATACACAAACACATGTATCCCTCACCTATCTGTCGCTTTCTTCTATATACAATTTTACTCAGTCTATCTCTAGCAAATTTTTCTCCCCTTACAGGCAAGGTTACACGCCATACCACGCTGCCCAACATGGTTCGCAGAACACAGAAAAAAAAAAAGAACAACTTCAAAAAAAATTTTTTTTTTTTTTTCGCCTATATCTTCATCTTTCTCTCTTTCTCTGTCCTTGTTTCCACCTCTTACCCTCTTTAATATTTCCTTACAGAGAATGAGTGGGAGGAGATCTCCTTCACTCATTTTCTGTATTTGATTGATATTCCAGCTTTTGTCTTCTGCTACCTTCACTTTATATCACACACACACACACACACACTCCTCACTCCTTGTCTTCAACATTCCAAGAAAAACTGACAAGGAAGGGGTGGAGAGGCAAAATGTGCCGAGTGCCAATTACCAACTGTAGAAGCTGTTGGCCAGACCCAAATGAATGGAAGACAGGCGATAGTTCTGTCGGAATCTCGTTGATGGTGGACAGCTGACCTAAATCTAACCGTTTCATTAGGTCACCACCACATTGGTTTAAAATTAGCTTTTGTCAGCTTGAATCTTGTTTAAAACATGGATCTACTCCCCCACACACTATGTATGTGTATCTTGTCTTGGCCTCTCAACTTCCGATGGCGTTGTCGGGCGTAATTTTATACTTTGGCACACATACATGCAAGTATGTGTATGTGTGTGTGTGTGTGTGTGTGTGTGGACGGATGGATGGGCGGGCGGGCGAATGAATGAATGGTTTCTATAAGTTGATATACAGGGTGATTCGGAAGTCCCCTTAGCTTTTAAATGATGAATGGATCTTTTAAACCAAGTGGTCTTGGGTTCAGTCCCACTGCGTGGCACCTTGGGCAAGTGTCTCTCACAAACCCGGGCTGATCGTGCCCTTGTAAATTGATTTGGTAAACGGAAACTGAAAGAAGCCCGTGATACATGTATGTGTATGCGCGCGCGCGTCCCACCATCACTTAACAACTGGTGGTGATTTAAGCCCCCGTAACTTAAGCGGTTCGGCAAAAGGAGAACGATAGCCTAAGTACAGACTTGAAAATGAGTATTGAGATCGATTTTTTTTTTTCGATAAAATCCTCCAAGGCGGTATCCTATCATGGCCACAGTCCAGTGACTGTAAAAGATAAAAGGAATCAATGGAATAGATCCGATAAAAGATATACAAAGGGGTACTGAAAAGTTCTTGGCTTTAAGGGTTTCGCAGAACGCCTGGTTAGAGGCCCAACCTTCCGAGTTCCTTTTTCAGGGCTTAGAAAAACTGAAGGATCGCTGCAATGAGTGCGTGAATCTCAGAAGGGGAATATGTTGAATAAAATCATAATTGACTGATCCTCCTGTATTTTCTTTTACTCAAAGCCAGGAGCTTTTCAGCATCCCCTTATATATTAATACTTTGCTATTACGTTGTGAATATCAGGGTGGGGGAAGGAACACACAGGAAAGTTCTATATCAAGAAGGGTGTTCGTCAAGATTGTCTCGTCTCAGCCAAATGCTTCCATTATCTACTCTCAACTTGCAATGAGATAATCAAATGACGAACTTGGTTGGACAGAAGTCGCCATCAGTAAATGAAGACGAAAATGTTATGGTTTGCTGGACGATACAACCTTTATTGGCGCTTTAGAGATTTCAGACAAGTCACTAAGTGTGTTGGCGACAACCCCCCCCCCCCCCTCACAGCAACCCAATGCCAAGAAGTGGCCTTAGCACAGGTCACCAAGTTCAAATATCAGGGTGCTATCATAGAACAATCAGGAGATGGGGGCAATGAAATAAAAGCACGGCTCGGGTTAGCAATATCAGCCTTAAAACCACTCAATACAAGTTAGAAAAACAGCTTTCAACAAAGACATCGAATCAAAGCTCCTGCAAACACTAGATGTGAAAGTTTGATCGTAAGAGCAAACGACACTACTAAATACAAAGCATTTGAAACAATGTGCTACCGAAGAATACTAAGGATCAGCTGAACTCATCATCGAACAAAACGAGTCAGTGCTTAGGAAATGGGAGCAGAAAGAGGATTTTTGGCAACGGCCAAGAAAAGTAAGTTGCAGTATTTGGCGACATGTCCGGGGCTCAGAGCCTCGGGAAGCCATATACCGTAGAGGAAGCGACCAAAATGACGGATGACGACGACAGAGAACGGATTGAAAGTCCTCTGACTGAAGGCACAACTATGTACTAGAGGCAGGAATCGATGCAGAGGGATGGTGCTCGGTGTCCATGGATGGTCCTCAACACTCAGCAATGAGGATGGGATTCGCCACCACCCATATATATATATATGGGGGTGGTTTTAGTTAAGATTCGGGTAAAGAAGAACTTATTTAAACAATCACCTAAGGAGGCACATTTTACACCTTGGGTTTAAAATAAAGATTGCACAACATCTCATCTATATAAAGGTGTAAGAATGTGTCGAAACAATTGTAGTGATTTTAAAAAGAAATGTCGTTAATTCCATTTCCTATCATTTGTATGTGTGTTTACGCGCTCGCGCATGTTTCATGAAATTCTCGGCTAAGCTTTATCTTTTTTTTATTTTAGATTTTTCATATTTTAGACAGAAACAAACAGTCGTGTGTTTAATGAAACATGCATTTAAGAAAAGCTGTTACCCATTTATATGAATATATATATACATACATATATAAAATTATATGCATAAATTCGCGTCTCAAATCTTTAATTCATACGTAACAAATGCTCACGAGATCTGGGACTATAAAAATCTGCAAGACCCTCTTTAAGATTTAAAGGATGATGGTTAAACTTTGCAAGTAGGTGGCTGGTCAAAATTTACTCCAAATTAAGAAGAGAAAGCGAATATATGAGATGGGCAGGCATGGAACGGATAGATGGAAGGAATGAGAAAGACAAGATGGAAAAAATGAGACAGATAAACAGACGGACAAAACAGTCAAATTCACAGATACAAATTTATAAATAAACTGGGCAGACAGACAAACAGACAAATAGCATCACATGCGTCCACTTTCCATCTGATCCCTACCATCCATAGTAAGGCATCACTTAAAACTCAAGAACACTCAACTCCAATTAATGGCACGTACATGCATAAAAGAGAGGGAGGAGAAATGAAGAATAAAAAAGAGGGCGAAGGATTGGAAATAGGGGAAAGAAGAGGAAGTGGACGAGAGACAGTCGCCAAATCAATTATTTTTTATAGACTTAATAATCTATCCGACGTCTCCACCAAACCGTTTGTCGGTTCGTCTGGAGTCTGGAGTGGGACATTAGTCAATCGTGTTGGTAAAATAAAAGCACTCTTCCATCCCCTACTCAACAAACTGTTACCTCTAGAAAAAATAGATATATACATGTGTCTGGCTGGCTCCGTAAATGTATTAGTGTCTGCTCGTGTGAATTCGTTCAGATCACTAATCGCTTGGCTATAGAAAGCTAACTTTTTCTAACACTGCCTTGTCTCGTCTCTCTCTCTCTATATATATTCCGCTCTCTTTCTTATTGCATACAAACTCACAGATGTATGTCAATCTAAACATAGAAAAGTGTGCGTGTGTGTCTGTACACATACACGTGTATGTATATATGTAAATATATACATGTATATTTCAGTGTATGTGTATCCAAATAAATTTCCGTCTTCTTCGTACATATATGTGTGTGTGTGTGTGTGTGTGTGTGTGTGTGTGTGTGTGTGTGTGTGTGTGTGTGTGTGTGTGTGTGTGTGTGTCTGCATGGATGAATTCTATTAAAACTGTCAGCATTTCGTTTCATTTGTTAATTCATTTTGCTGAACTTACTGTTATAACAAAAACATGTTCATATGCATTGTTCAGAATTATTGCTACAGGTTTTTTTTTAAATAGAAATTAGAGCCAGCAATGAAAGTTATGAATACATCAGCGTAAACAATGCGATCGAAGACAGAAAAATATCTAATGGGTGTATATGTATATATTTCAGTATCAATCCAAGCCATTAACCATCCACAAACACATTGCTTAGATACCAATGTTTACACATTAAACGCATTCCTGGCAACTGGTACATATATATTAATAGCTTGAGTGCTTCCCTCTAACTGGCCTTATCATATTCCCCTGAAAAAGTAATCCCAGATTATGTACATACACACATCACAAGGCAGTCCTGGTTTAGGACGAATGCTGCTGTAATTTAGCCCCAGGAGACATCGTCTCCAGCTGGCTATACAACACGATCTGTGTCCTTATATTCTTGAACAAGGGAATCTAGCACCCCCACTCAGCTCAAAACAATATCTGTGTCTTGCGACTTCTAAGTTATTTCTCTTCACCAGAACAATTATTCTGCGCTGATGAAGGGAAATAACCCGGAAATCGTGATACACAGATATTGTTTTGAGCTGAGTGGGAGTGCTAGATTCCCTTGTTTAAAAATATAAGGACACAGATCGTGTCGTATAGCCAGCTGGAGACAATGTCTTCTGGGGCTAAATAAGAAACTGAAAGAAGCCCATTGTATGTATATATATATATATATATATATATATATATATATATATATATATATATATATAATGTATTTGTATGTATTTGTACTCCCACCATTGCTTGACATGCAATGTTGGTATGTTTACATCTCCGTAAATTAGCAGTTCGGCAAAAGAGACCAACAGAATAAGTTCTAGCCTTCCAAAGAATAAGCCCTGGAGTCGATTTGTTCGACTAAAGGCGGTGCTCCAGCATGACCACAGCCATATGACTGAAACAAGTAAAATAACAAAAGAATAACCTATGTAAAACAATACAATATCTTTCCTTTAGTTTTCATTTATCAACATCGCCTTATATATTTTGCCTAGCACTTTACATCCTTTGCTTAAAAATTGCTTTTACAAATGTTTGAATATTTATCACGTTGCAATATTTGAATATTTATCATATTGCAATGCTTCAAGCAAATTTCAATGTTTATAATGATAATAATCATCATTATATATATATGTAGCTTCTGCATCATTTTAAATTTCACTAACAAGAAATTGATCAACCCAATGCACCGAAACTGCACTTGAGCCTGGTCCCATGGCTTATGAGAGGATTCCTATGTTTGTTTCTCCTTTATCCTTTTCTGTTAATTATTTCCATGTTCTACTTTGATTGTGTGGGGGAGTGGGGGTTCAAAGAAGAACATAAAATAAATTATGGATATTTCAGATACTTCATTACATACATTTCAATAATCAATAATCAAATCAATTACTGATCATATCATCATCAGATGATGATAGCAAATTGTTCTGATATTGTCATCTGATAATACGACCAGTTATAAAATTCAATTAAAGATAACTGAAATATTATGTAACAAAATATCTGAAATGTCAACAATTTCTTATATTCTCTTAAACTACATGTGGTTCTTGTTAGTACATGTTGTGATTTTAGTTTTGGTCACCTGACTTTGATTGTCTTGATTGCTGTTATTTGTCTGCTGTGCAACTGCGCAAAGTTCTGTTATGTTTGCGGCACGACATGTTCAGTGTTAGTTTTTAGTTTGTCGAGACTGTAGCAACGTGTGGCATAAAACTGTTATTGCGCTGAAGTTTAGTTTTGCTTACAATTTAACAATCTTTGTTTGCATTGTAGATTATTGTTAGTTGGCACTCCGTCGGTTACGATGACGAGGGTTCCAGTTGATCCAATCAACGGAACAGCCTGCTCGTGAAATTAATGTGCAAATGGCTGAGCACTCCACAGACACGTGTACCCTTAATGTAGTTCTCGGGGAGACTCAGTGTAACACGATGTGTGACAAGGCTGGCCCTTTGAAATACAGGTACAACAGAAGCAGGAAGAAAGAGAGAAAGTTGTGGTGAAAGAGTACAGCAGGGTTCACCACCATCCCCTGCTGGAGCCTTGTGGAGCTTTAGGTGTTTTTGCTCAATAAACACTCACAACGCCCGGTCTGGGAATCGAAACCGCAATCCTACGACCGCAAGTCCGCTGCCCTAACCACTGGGCCATTGCGCCTCTAGGTTACTGTATTTTTAGTTGATTAAAACCTTTGAAATTTAGACATTCCAGTTTGGGCTTATAACAGTACATAATAGACCAACTTCATATTGATGATTCACTGATGGAATTATACCAGCATGGGACTTAAACATAGCCCAGAATTGAGCCCTAATTTTTTACGTAGACTTGTTGCACATTCAGTGTATCACAATAACATTGTGTGTGTTTGTGTAATATTTTTCACACAAACAATAGGCTTCTTTCAATTTCCATTTACCAAATCCACTCACGAGGTTTAGGTCAGCCCAGGGCTTTTGTGGAAGATACTTACACAAGGTGCAGTGAAGTGGGACTGAACCCAGAACTACAGGGTTGTAAAGTGAGTGCCACAGAGTACAATACATTAAGTAGAAGAGCGAAATTTATGCAATTGCGTTTAATTCTTCATTTACTACGTTTCAAAATGCATGTAATCAAGGAATTAAACGCAATACTGTAAATTCCACTCTTTAACTTAATATATGTTAGTGGTAAGCCATTGCCATGACCTAGATAGAATAAGTGGTTGAAGTGAATTTATGTGTGTAGATGTTTTGGGGGGTAGGGCCAGGTTCAAAAGCTGAAGTGAGAAAAGAGAGAGAGAGAGTGTGTGTGTGTGTGTGTGTGTGTGTGTGTGTGTGTGTGTGTGTGTATACACTTTTGAGGCTGGGCAATGTCATTGACTTAGAATAATTGGATGGGGTGTGTATAAATTATATGTGTGCGCACGTGTGTCTTGAAGATAAGGCAGTGCCTATGACATAGCATAAATGGATTATGTGAATACAATTGAACTAAAACTGCAATGACTGCAGGTTAATTGATTAGTGGACCACATGCATGACCAGGTAGACTAGTTAGATGAAGGTGTGCCTGGTACAAGATAAAAAGCAACTACCAACAACAATAAAATATACAGGTATGAAAAAAAAGAAAAAAAAGCAGTTGGGAGTGACTGTGTGGTTACGAAATTTACTTTGCATCGATGTGGCACTTTGGGCAAGTGTCTTCCACTATAACCTCGAGTCAACCAAAGCCTTGCGAGTGGATTTAGGAGATGGAAACTGAAAGAAGCCCATCGTATGCGTGCGCGTGCGTCACCACCGCTTGGCAACCGGTTTTGGTATATTTACGTCCCTGTAACTTAGCGGTTCGGCAAAAGGAAACGACAGAATAAGTATCAGACTTTTAAAAAAAGTACAGTGGAGGTGGGGGCATTCATTCGACTAAAAAAAAAATCAAGGCCCCAGCATGGCCGCAGTCTAATCACTGAAACAACTAAAAGAAGAAAGAAGATCGGTAAATCAAAGCAGAAAACATCTTGAGAAAAACAAAACAAAACGGAAAAAAAATTAAATTAAATATTGATTCCCAATATCATAAAATAAAATAACTTAAGATTAAGATCAAAAATTAAAAATCTGTATCATTAGAGCAGGAAATATTAAGTTTGGATTTAAATTGCAGACCATGGGATAATCCGCTTTCTTTCTTTCTGCGGATAGTTAACACCATATTCTTAATGAAACACATTAAATATGTATTTCTATTAATTTTGGAAATATTGACGATTTTTAAAAAAAGTAAAACACTATAATTGATGGCATAAAAAATGTATGAGTATTCCAGTAGCGCATATTCAAGAAAAAAAATTTAGCCTAAGGGAAGGCCAATATTGTATATAGAACCGAGAGTGACTTGTTCAGATATTCTTTTTATCTTAAGTCTGTCGTTATGCTATCAAATACGGTAACTAATCTCTGCTTTCATTGTTTGTTGTCGTCAATGTTTAGTCCCAGGTCAGCCTCTTTTTTGTAGTATACCTACGATTAAAGATGTCCTAGATATGACAATTCCGACTTTAATGTACATAAGGAACTACACTGAACTGTCTGTCACAGTACAGGGCAGGGGACTCAATTGAGTTACACTGCAGTATTTGCTAAAGTTCTTAGCATTACGAATTCTTGTGAGGTGGGAAAATTAATCCGCTGCCTGGTTTAACATCATCATTTGGCCCGTGGTACCTTTTGTAGAGTTCACTATTGCATAAATTTCGACCAGGTTTATAGTTTAAGGTTAACATGTTCCTTTCCTTCCCAGTTTCAGAGGTCATGAAAAACTAAAGGCTTTGACTCCCTGGTCCTAACAAAGATGTTAAAAATGTATTCTTTATTTAAGACAATAAAGTGTGATTTTTTAAGGGATATTTGGCTGTTGTGTCTAGGAAGTCAATGGACCACATAGTCTTTCCTTGCCTTGTTGTTTAACCCCAGGTCAGGCTATACTGAGCAGATCCAAGATCAAAGACATTTCAGTCATTATATACTTAGGAATGTATTCCTTTCACACCAAGGTATCATTTAAGGAAAATATGGCTGCTACATCTTGCAGATCGAACGATCACGCAGAGGTTTCAGTTTAACGTCCTCGTTGGCTTGTACATTAAACTGGTAGAGAAATTCGGTTGGAATTTAAACAGGATAACTTTTAAAAACGGAAGACGGTGTCTGTGACAAACTGGCTTCGGTTAAGGAAGTACGGAAGCTTATAGTTATAAACCAGGAACGATAGAACTTCTATGTAGTCGTCCGACCTGCTAAGAACAGCAGTCAAATCTCAGATTACACCCATATCATCCTAAAAATAGAACGACACACTGAGTAAGATAAAATTCAATCTTGGATAGTACGAAGACCGAATGATCACAGCTGGTGCCTCAATGATTATAGGTTAGCTCGAGTAGTGCATACTTAGGGCTAAACCAAGACCAAAAAGGAGAGAGCACAGACCAAATAAGGTCGAAAACAAAAGGTATCATATTTAGTTCCCTTATACCGACGTTGCAACATTACTAGTTCAAATCTGACTAGGATTACATTCATTATTCTTCTTTCAAGGAGCTTTGGTAAAAATGAAAATAAAATAAATAAATAAATAAATAATAGAATAATGTATGTATAAAGAGAATTCAAGCAAGTATTTTTGGAAATCGAATTCGACTAATTTAATGTCCACTGCACTCCTCTTAAAATAAATGATTCTCCTAGCACCCAAGTTAAACAGAACTCATTATTATTATAATTGGGACGCAGTGCATCTGGTATGATGATGTCATTCTGTCCAGCCGACGTCATCGAGTAAGAAAAGAGAAAGTGGGGGGAGGATAGTGTTGGGGGGAGGGGAGGGAGTTATTGTGGTTTATTACCTCATCGGACAGTGTTGTCAGTCGGTCGGTCGATCCGTTATGATTGCTGTGGCAGCTGACATAGCATCACACGTTTTCTGTCTGCATCAATCCATCAGACAAGAACCGTCCGACAACCAGTCATCCAACACACACACACACACACACACAAAGATAGGAAGAAAGAAGCTTATTTGGCTTGTTCCATAAACTGCAAAAATCCTTCCTTTTGTCCCTCACCTCCTTCTCTCTCTTTCTCGCTTCCTCACTCTATCATCTCCTGTAGCTTCATCTACACATTCAACCACCACCACCACCTCCCACATTCGCCTTCTTTAGCTTTCTTTCTCATTTAATTCTCCTTTTCCTTACCCCTCCCCTCCACTTTCCCGGTCCCTTTCACCCCTATATATCTTCTCTCTCTCGTTCATAAGTGCTTGAGTGTGTTTCTGTAGTGTCTGTATGACTCAACATTAATATTCATCGTAATTTCACCTCTGTGCTCTCTCTCTCTCTCTCTTCCCCATGCATAAAACTATTCACACCTAGGCCCCTCTACGTGAGTAGACATACACACACATACACACCTCTTCTATGACTCGTTTTATATATATATATATATATATATATATAAAAATGACCTTATAATTCTATACTTATCTCTATGTTACCATTTCTTCCCCCCCCCCCCGCTGTTTCTCTCATTCTCTCATCTAATTCTTATCTATATCATTTCTCTCCACTCGACCGTTTCTCTATTCTACACATCGCCCACCCCCCTCCTATTCTCCCACCATTATCTGTTGCCCATACAACACTATTTACACCAAAGATAATTATAATATTTATTCGTTACTTCCTTCCTCCGTTCATTCACTTATATATTTCCTCCAGTGACTTTCTACTCAATTTTTCTTTTCTATTATCAGTAAGGTAATGATGGAGATAATGATGGTGACGGTGAGAGATGGGTCAGCGATGGGGGTTACTAGGCCATCCTGGTATGGGAGAGGTGTATTACATGTGTGCGTAGGAGAGAGTGTTTTGTGTGTGTGTATGTGTGTTATAGACGCATCAGCTTAAATCGGTTATTGGTTCCAAGACGTGCTAACACGGAAAAACATTAAAAATTTTTAATAGCTTTTATCTGTTTTAATAAACTGGTTTTATACATATTTTCACATGTATTTTATTTGATTTTTCCTCTAAAATATTGGTTTTTAGGTGATTTAACAAATTTTTAGTCGTTCTAAACATGTCCGTTGAGAGCGACTTAAGGCCGGATAAATCGACTTAAGTTCAGATTTATTTCCACCCCATTTCCAAAAAGACGTAACTCGAAACAACGTAAGTTGAGGTATGTTTATATGTATATGACAACCTCTTCAGATGTATTGCTTGTCTTTCTTGACTCATACATGATTAAGAAGTGATCGCTCAGACTTTCCTATTTTGCCGCCATCTAAAGTGCCTATCTCTTTCTACCTTTCACGCCTTTGCATTTGCCACTCTCGCCAAAACCCCCGTCTCTTTCTCCTGTGTGGGGTATGAGTGTGTGTGCATGTGTATAAGTGCATGCACACACACATATATATATATGAATGACTAAAATCTCTTCAAAAGTGAAAGTAGATATTTCTAATATACGTACATTCGTCTGTGTATGTGTGCATAGAACTTATACAATCATCGTTGGAGACTTTCATACACGTGCACATGTAAATGTTCTTGTGTATTTCTTTTTTAATGTCTAATATCAGTTTATTGCATGCACATACACACAGACACACACACACGAAGGAAGAGCCTCTCTCTCTCTCTTCGACGTGTGTGTGTGTGTCCACGTACTATAGATATGTATTATGCATCTTCTATGTTTACAGCAGCGGTCACATGTTGGGTTTGTTTACATCGTAACCAGCAGCAAGAAGTGATAAAAATACTAAATTAATATGGAATAAGAAGGGGAGGAGGCAACGACGTCATAGCAATCACGGGATCTCGTGCCAAGTCATGCTGAGAAGGTGGCGGAAACTTAACAAAAGAAAAATGGGGAAAAACAACAACAACAACAACAACAATTAAAATATACATTACCTCTCGACGAAGGAAAGTAAACCCTCCTACTTTTTCTTCGTTTAACATGACCTTAGAAAGAGGAGGTGGTACAAATGCACACAAATAGGGATCAGCGTGTGAACAAGGACACTTGTTGAACAATCTCAGGTAACTAAAATTGGAATGAATGCTATAGCCATCAGATAAATGTTGGCTTTTCTTCTGCCTGACTGCGAAGATTAAACTATTTCGGTTGGCTCTGGAACAAGCTGCGTATCAGTGTTGTGCAAAGGCCTCGATCTAAAAGCAAGCAGGACATCTCGAAACCTTGATAATAAAGTCGTTGGTCCTAGACGTGCACAGCAGTAAGTGCAATGGACTCTCCACAGAAGTGACTGTTTTACACCTCGGCAGCAGCTTGATGGCTGGATCTCTTCAATCGTCTAAGATACAGTTCTAAGCACATCTCGTTCATTAGTCATATAAGGTGACTACTATGCACGCAGGGATTGGCTGGCCTATTAAAAGCCTCGCAAACATGCTCAGATAATTCCAACTGCCCTAGAAGTATTGCCTGGATTTCCCAATTACGCCAAAGTTGAGTAGGACAAACTGTCATGTACATTGAGTACGACTTGGAGTAGTTGGTCACACAGATCACGAATTTGTGGCTCTGTAAGAGCAATTTACTTCAGACAAATAAGAGATCCAGTTACCGGAAATTGAACCCATCTTTCTCGACACAAAGCCTTCAGAGACCAGATTGGCGAATTAGTTAAACAACAACTAACGAGGGAAACAACAACATGTAATGAGTCTTTCGATTGAGAAAGATGAGAGTAAAGTCGATAAAGTTTAGTAAAGATGTTTCAACAGAGAATAAAAGAAGAGAACGAACAAAATTAGTCGATTAGAATGGACGAAAAGAAAGTAAATTATTATATACGACGTGGTAGTGACAAAAATTATCCTTCCCCATTTCTTTGACGTGAAACATGAAGGAAACACGGAGAAGCCATTCGCTAGACCTGGGTAGTAGAAACGCAATCTGGAAATGAATCTACACTTCAGTCTTCGATGGACGGCCGCTATCCAACTCCTGTTTGCAAAGATCGACGGATTCCTACGGTCTTTACTTCGACGGTCTGTCATAACTGTCGATGGAAGACGTAAAGATCTCACAAAAGTCATTTCAGCGGATGAAACAGCAAACATGTTAAGGTTGCCGTGCGAGAAGCAAATTACCAGAAAACGATGGCCTGCCCTACGAACTTTATTGTTACATGCCATATTTCTTCTCAAATTTCATGGTAGCTGTTTCTGGCAACTTACGACAAACCGGAAGAATACACGAGTGCGTGAAAATGATGAGTTACTGAGGAAGAAACAAACTAAAAAGCCATAACTAACAATTCTAAACTAATAATAATAATAATAATAATAATAATAATAATAATAATAATAATAATAATAATAATAATAATAATAATAATAAGAAGAAGAAGAAGAAGAAGAAGAAGAAGAAGAAGAAGAAGAAGAAGAAGAAGAACAACAACAACAACAACATACGCAGATTCAATTCCACTTTATTATTATTATTATTATTATCATTATTATTATTATTATCATTATTATTAATCATTTGGTTAAATATCTGACCAACTAATCGATCGTTTGTTTAACGTATTACAGCGAGTAGGGAGTCACAAGTCACTGAAAAAGTTGCGAACAGCAACGAAAGAACTTTGAACGACAAACAACCGATTGATTGTTTAACCAGTAAATTAAACAAACGATCGATTATTTAGTCGGTTTGATATTTAACCAATTGACTTAATAATAACAAAGAAGTGGAATTGAACCTGTGCATATGTTGATATTATTTGACATAACGATTCTCCTAAGACGCAACAAAACTTACTTCATCTCACAAATTGACATCAAGAATCTTGCAAACCAAATAAAGACAATTTCAAGCTCATAACTCTACTAAATACAGAGCTAAGGAAAGAGTAAAACATACTCGACATGAAATTAGCGTTTGTTAATTGTCAGACACAAACCTGTTCGATCTCTGACAAATCTATGATACATCGTTATAAGGTGGAGGTTATCTATCCAAGACAACCTCCACTTCATGCAATAAATCGTAGAACGGGTCGGGAATAGATCTGACTTCGTAAGGCACTGATCAATTTTAATTAGGCTAAAAAACTTGAGCAGGTTCGGCTTTCGTTGTATGATCGCTGTCCCAAGCGCCGTTTCGGGGCTAGTTTCAGAGACGGAATCGCTTCAGTGTACAACACTATCTGTTCGGTAGTCAAATTAAAACGCCCACTTCCATCAGAACAATTCTGAATCACGTATTTGATGTGTCAAGAATGACAGACCGAACGCATGATGCGAAAGCTGACGTTGAAGGGCATCCCTCTTGAAATGGAATACAAAAGACCTTCTCGTATACGTAAATGACATCACTGATGGTGTCGAACACATCAGAGATAGAAGTGGCCGGCAACCATCAGTTAAAACATATTGTGTATGTGAGGGCGCGTGACTTAGTGGTTACGGTGTTGTAATCACGATCGCAAGGTCATGGTTCCGATTCCTGGCCTCGGAGATGTGTTGTGTTCTTAAACAAGAACACTTCATTTCACATTTCTCCAGTCCACTCAGCTGTTAATAAGTAACCCAGCAACGGATTGGCGTCCCGTTTAAGAGGTCTGACCTTAGAAATCACCTCGGGCAGACGACAAGTGCTAATAAGCACAGATTATGTCGGTTGACAAAATTTCGTGAGCAGCAGCAAATAGCACTATTGTATCACGTGATTTCACCGTGTTTCGGATCATCAGAAACAGACAGCCAAACACCATAAGCCTGATCGAAAATCAGTCAAACCGATAGAGTTTGCTGCAACACATATCCGCTTTCCCTTCAGACTAAACGATAAGGAGAATAGTTCTCTGTAGCTACTGAAATTTTGAGCATATATTAACAGAGTGGTTGCTCGTTTTTCTGGGATTAATCAAATTGACGAAAATCCGTTAATGCTGTTCACGACTTTCTCAGTCTATGGAGGAATAGACTGAATTAACCGTTTATACATTTACTACATAGGTTTCACACACACACACACACCTAGAAATAAAGTGTGGTCACAGCTGTTACATCTTTAGTCAGAAGTTTGTTGCAGCACGTTTCATATGCTCACATATCTACGTTAGTCATCCCTGTTACCTTTTTTTCCCCACCACTATCTTTTACTTCTTAATCTTTTACTTGTTTCAGTTACTGGACTGCGGCTATGTTGAGCCGCCGCTTTGATGGATTTTCAGTCGAACGGATCGACACCAGTTACTAAAAAAAGAAAAGAAAGAAAAGAAAACTGGTACTTATTCTCGCCGGACTGCTGAGGCAAAAACAAAGCAACACCGGTTGTCTCAAACAATAGTAGTGACACACACACACACGACGGGTTTCTTTCAGTTTCCACCAACTAAATCCATTCACAAGACTTTGGTCGGCCCGGGCCGATAGCAGAGGACACTTGTGGAACCATGTGGTCACCGAAATGGAGACCGAAAGTGACTTGCATGTATACTGAAAGCGATGAGTATGTTTAGAATTTCTGGATAGAGATATTTATTCAAATCAAATCAAATACATCACAGACATCGTCTGCAGAAGTCGTGTTATTCGCTACAGAACAATTTGGTCATTCGTTCAGGTCAATTTGGGTCACGTAAGACATTGCCACGGACAAAGAGGGAGATGAGAGACGAAGCGGAAATGTGTCAAAAACCGAAACAAGTGGAAGGAAATTAAATTGAGGCAGAGAGAGAGAGAGAGAGAGAAGGGGGAACGAGAGAGCGTGCGTGTTTGTAAGAGAAGACGATGAAGCGAAGAAAGAAAAAAAAATGGGTATAATATTGAAAATAGCATAGTGAAAGAAAGAGAGAAGCGGGTAAAAGAGGGGCAGTAACGAAATGAGAGAAAATGTAGATAGAACAGCTGTGATAAGGAAATATAAAGGAAAAGTGGGGGGGGGGAGTGTCTGTGAGAGAAAATGGGTAATGCCTGTGAGAGAGAGAGAAAAGGGGAGAGAGAGTGAGAAAGAGAGAAACTGAAGAAAATTTGTGAAAGTGGTAACTAAATTGAAGTATTTGTGAAAGAAAGAAGTAAGGAAAATATGTGAAAGAGAACTAAATTGGAGGAGTGTGTGTGTGTGAAAGAGAGAGAAAGAGAGCAGAATATAAAATGGTGAGAAAGCTTGCTAAAGTGAAGAAGGACTAAAATTCAAGGAACAAGAACGGGCAGTGACGTGAAGAAGAAAGAAGAGGTGAAGTAAGAGAATGGGTCACAGAAAGAGAGCAAAAAGCTTATTAGAGTAAAACAACGTGTAAAGGCTATCCACCGAGGTCGACTTTTGCCTTTCATCCTTTCGAGGTCGATTAAATAAGTACCAGTTACGCACTGGGGTCAATGTAATCGACTTAATCCCTTTGTCTGTCGTTGTTTGTCCCCTCTATGTTTAACCCCTGTGGACAATAAAGACATATATATAGAACGGGAGAGTTAAAGGTATTAAATATAGAAAGAAAGAGAATTGGTAGTGGTGGTAGTGAACATAAAGAATAAAGCTATTGGCGGCAGGGAAGGAGTTAAACATATTAGTTATACGGCTGAGAGTGTTCGGAGGTGGCACGAGTGGTTGTTGGAATGGTGAAGAGGGGTGTTTTAGTGTCGATGAACTTAGAGAGAGAGGAAAGAGATGACAGTAGAATATAGAGAGAAAGAGAGGAGAAAGAAAAAGATAAATAGCTGGCAATGGTGGTGGTGGCGTGACAATTGTTAAAGGATGGAGAGGGTGTTGAGTGTTAGATAAGAGAACTGGTCATCAAAGGAATGAGGTTAATAAACACGTGACCTGTCCCACTAACCTACCAACGGCAGCTACGCTCTTTTTGCTCTATAAAATGACTTGACTGACAAAACTTAGCCAACACACACACACACACACACACACACACACAAAGAAATGCGTAGTTGTGCAGAACCACGTATGGAAGCGCGGACGAACAATCTCGCACCGGACCACATGTAGGTAGATATTACATACATGTTGTGTCACACACAAAAAAAATAATAAATGTAAAAATACACAATAAGCAGAAACAAAACACAAACGGATCTTCGTACAGAAACACACACACAGCTTCATGAAGATTCCGATAGAGAAGAGACAAACACACATACACAGAACTGTTTTGTTGTTGAATTTTATAACAAGTCCTAAACAAGTGTATAATGAAATGACGTAAAGAACCTTAAGAATTTTGGGCACACCAACGCAAACATGCCCCCCTCTCCGACTTTGTTTCCTCATAACTTTCAGAAAAATAGGTATTTTAAATGAAGTTTTCTACAAATACCTTTCAGATAGTATAGATTACCATTAAAAGTATAATTCATACACACTGACAGACATCACATAATTATTTCAAAATTTCGTTTCATTTTGTAGATATTATATTGATGTGTGTCAGTGTATATTAAGCTTACCATATTTTTTGTTTGTTTGTTTTCGCGTTAATCATAGCCTATACCCTACAAGAGGTATCTGTTGAGAATTTCATCAAAACATATATCCATATTTCTGGAAATTAGGCGAAAAATCGGGCACAGAAGAAGGCACACATGTGTGGGTCTGCCGAATTTTGTACAATTTCGATAGAACAGAAATTGGGTTATGCCAAGTTTTACCCTAAGGCATTATTTATAAAATAAATGGGAGAAGGGGGCGGGGAACTGGGCTGCAGACTGCAATATCATGTAGATTCGTTTCTCCCACTGGCAGCTTCACACGACACAGCATGATATTATCTCTATATGAGTTCGTTATGTAATCATTTTAATTCCGAGGAGACAAAAAGGTGGATTTCGTCAGCAAGAATCAATTGAGCAGAAAATTGAAAAACATTTTGCAAAGAAATGAGAGCTTTTTTTTCTCCCACTCCCACTCTTACCCACAAAAAAAAAAAACGCAGTGTATATGTGTTTATTTTTTATATATATATCCTGGTTGCTGTGGCTGTGTGGTAAGAAGTTAGTTTCCCAAACACATGGTTCCGGGTTCGGTCCCATTGAGTGGCACCTTGGGCAAGTATTTTCTACTATAGCCTCGCGCCGACTAAAGCTTTGCGAGTGGATTTGGTAAACGGAAACTGAAAGAAGCTCGTCGTATCTTTATGTCTGTGTCTGTCCAAACCACTGCTTCACAACCGGTGATGGTGTATTTACGTCCTTGTAACTTAGCGGTTCGGCAAAATAGAACACTACTCTAAGTACCAGGTTAAGAAAGAAAAAAAAGCACTGGGAGTCGATTCGTTCGACTAAAATTCAAGGCGATACCCCAGGATGGCCGTAGTCTGACGACTTAAACAAGTAAAAAATAAAAGATGTGTGTGTGTGTGTGTGTGTGTATTGATGCAAACAGGGAAAATAGAAGTAAAAATATTTTACTTCTGCCCCAGCATGGCCGCAGCCTCAAGGCTGATACATATAAAAGAATACACACACATATATGTAAATTCTTTTACTTGTTTCAGTCATTTGACTGCGGCCATGCTGGAGCACCGTCCTTAGTCGAGCAAATCGACCCCAGGACTTATTCTTTGTAAGCCTAGTACTTATTCTATCGGTCATTTTTGCCGAACCGCTAAGTTACGAGGACATAAACACACCAGCATCGGTTGTCAAGCGATGTTGGGTGGTACAAACACAGACACACAAACATACACACACACACACACACACACACAGATATATATATATAAATATATATATATATATATATATATATATATATATATATATATATATATATATATATATATATGTATATATATATATATATATATATATATACGACGGGCTTCTTTCAGCTTCCATCTACCAAATCCACTCACAAGGCTTTGGTCGGCCCGAGGCTATAGCTGAAGACACTTGCACAAGCTGCTCTGCCATGCCATGGGACTGAACCCGAAACCATGTAATTGGTAAGCAAACAGCCACTCCTATATTTTTAACAGAATATATCATAACTTTATATATTTCACACACGCACATGTAACTTATTCTCCATACTATCACCCGCCAGCTATAAATCCGATGGCAAGTAGAGTTAATTCCCTTGTTACACAATATATCTCAATATCACGCACTACTGTTCTCTCTTTTTCTGCACTTCAATTCTTCTCCAAATATCAGATCTACGGGGGAAATATACTTGCTACATAACATTTTGGTACTTCTGTAAAAAGAGAAGGCTGAAGTAACCAGAATAAAAACCGTTAGCCGCCATGAATTAACATTTAATGGTTGTCAATCAAACATGGAAAGTTTCAAAGTAAACACCATTTACCCCACACACACACACTGTTCGGATGTCACTCAAGTCACCTTAAAAAAACAAGGTTATCGCCGTCAATTTTGTGCGTGCGCGCAGGGTTGTGTTCGCGCGCGGGGACACGCTATTTATTCGTTCAGGTCCTTGGGCCAGAACCATGCAAAGACAACCTTAATTATCGTTGCAATCTGCTACTTATTTTGCCAAATAGCATACCTACAAAAGTGTGAGCCCCCATTCCGACAGTTCTCCCCCTCACAACTTTCAGAAAATAGCAATTTTCTTATTGAAATTTTCTACAAATTACGATAATAATGGAATTTAATTTTTTTTTTAATGGTAGATGCATACACATACATATTGAAAATGTAACTTAAAACTGAATAAATTATGTGATGTGTGTGTGTCAACCAATTTTTCATTTATTGCATTAAATTCCAATATTTATGGTAAATAAATACCAACGATCTATGATAAATACCAACTGAACGGCATTTTTTTATCTTTTAATTCTTTTACTTGTTTCCGTCGTTTGACTGCGGCCATGCTGGAGCACCGCCTTAAAGAGGTTTCTAGTCGGAAAAAATCGATCCCAGGACTTGATTCTTTCTAAACCTAGTACTTATTCTATCGGTCTCTCTTGCCGAACCGTTCGCTAACAGGGATGTAAACACATCAGCATTGGTTGTCAAGCGATGGTGAGGGGACAAACAGACACAAACACACACACACACACACACACACACACGCAGGGCTTCTTTCAATTTCCGTCTACCAAACCCATTCACAAGGCTTTTGATCGGCCCGAGGCTATCATGGAAAACACTTGCCTAAGATTCCACGCAGTGGGACTGAACCTGGAACCATGTGGTTAGGAAGCAAAGCTTCTTACCACAGAGCCACGCCTTCGCCAACAAATACCCATTTTCCTGAAAGCTATGAGGAAACAAAATCTAGAGGGAATATTATATCATTGAAGACAAACACCCCCTCGGGCTCGCTGGGGGGGGGGGTGGAGTTGAAGCGAGACAAACAGGGGAAATAACTCCATCCTTATTAGCTAAAATTATTTTTATTTTATTCTTTATTGTTTTTATTTTTGAAAATCAACTGTTGAAGGCATTGATCACGTTTCGATACTATTACATCTCATCAGCAAAACGTATTCACTTAAGTTGTTGGAGGCACAGACAACTGATCAGTAAAGATAGAAATAGCGGTAAAAATAGTGGCAGTGGTTACAAATTCCAGCAACAGGGAGCGTGTTTCTGTACACTAAATATGCAAATGAAGAAGTCTCACACATGAGAGTGTATATATACACGAGGCCAGATTTATGAGTTCCAATTCTGCTGAAGTCATCTTTGCCTTTCATCCTCTTGGGGTCGACGGAATAAGTACCAGTTGAATACAGGGGTCGATGTAATCAACTTCTCCCCCATCCCCAAACTTACTGACCTTGTGCCAAAACCATAACTATTATTATTATTATTATTATTACTATTAGTATTATTATTATTATTATTATTATCATGATTATTATTATTATTATTATCATTATTATTACTATTATATCATGATTATTATTATTATCATGATTATTATTATTATTATTGCCAATAAAGAAAAGGTTGTTGTTGTTGTTGTTGTAGTTTGTTTATCGAAAGGTAGTATGAAACACTTGTGTTTAAAACTCCATCTGATGTGCAGTGAAATGTGATATGTCCAGTGTTTGCTCAGTATAGCATTCCATTATCATTATCCCATTCTGTGAGTAAAATGTCAAACAGCTGCCAGATAACATATACCAAACTTCTAGAGATGGATAGGACAGTGTGGTGATGGCGGCGGTGGCGATAGCAGTGATGATGATGATGATGATGATGGTGGTGGGAGTAATGGCCGATGATGATCGTTGTGATGGAGAGAGAGAGACAGACAGACAGAAAGAAAGGAAGATGGAAAGAAAGACAGAGACAAAGGAGAGTAAAAATGCCTGGAAGAAGAAGAAAAATGGAAGAAAAAGAAAAAAGAAAAGGTGAAGCTGAATATAAAATATAATAGAAGGATACCAAAAAACAACCAAATACTAAAAAAAAAGAAAAGAAAAACACCCCACATTTACAATAACAATACAATTACAAAACAAAGAATAAAAAAAACGATGAAATAATAACAATAGATGAAGTAGACAAAAACAAAAAAAAATACAAAATGAAGAAAACCAAACGTGACTAAAAAGAGAACATAAAGAGAGAAAAACGAAAGAAAAATGGAAAATGAAGATAGCAGAAGACATTGTTGATATTCTTGTCTTGGTGTTGTTCTCAATTGAATGGTTTATCTTTTAGAGCTGACAATAAACAGCTTCATTAATTCAAAGACTTTTGAAGATGCTACCAAGGTGGGATAGCAAAACAAATTTTCTGTCTCCTTTACCTGATATTATTAATATGTACCACACATCAGATATTGTTCAATCTGTGTATCTATGCACACACACATACACACGAATCAACAGGCATGGCTGCGTGATAGGAGGCTTACTTCCCAACTACATCATTCAGGGCTCAGTCCCACTGTGTGGCACCTTGGGCAAGTGTCTTCTACTATAGCGTCGGACCCCGACCAAAGCCTTGTGAGTGGATTGGAAGGCAGAAACTGAAAGAAGCCCATCGTATGTGTGCGTGTGTGTCTTTGTGTCTGTGTTCAGACCCCCACACACACACACACACACCGCTTGACAACCGATGGTGGTGTGTATATGTTTCTGTAACTTAGTGGTTCAGCAAAAGACACTGATAGAAAAAGTATTAGGCTTCAAAAAAAAAATATGTGCTAGGGTCGACTTGTTTAACTAAAACTTTCCAAGGTGGTACCCCAGCATGGCCACAAACGCCTAAAATAAGTAAAATTTAAAAAAAAACAAAAGTAGAAATGTGTATGTATATATATATATATATATATATATATATATATATATATATAAAGGTAGAAAAGAAAAAAAGGAAGTGGAGATAATGAAGTTAATTATTTATTACTAACAGATCGGTCATCTTCATTTTTTACAGCTGTTTCAATTAATACTCAATAATCCAATTACAAATTTGTACATTATATTTGCGATTTATGCGACATGAGAGCATAATTTCATCAGAGAGAAAAAAAAAAGATGTCCATTGGGATGTTATATGTGGACTTGTCAATCCATTTCAGCAGACTGAATTGACAGGTCCACATATAATATTCCAAGGTGCATCTTTTTTTTTCTCTCTCATGTCATATAAATGCAAATATAATGTACAAATTTGTAATTGGATTATTGAGTATTAATTGAAACAGCTGTAAAAAGTGAAGACGACCAATTTGTTAATAATAAATAATTATTAACTTTATTATCTCCATTTCCGTTTTTTTTTTCTTTTCTTTTAACTGGATATAAACTACATAGGTGCAGGAGTGGTTGTATGGTAAGAAGCTTGCTTCCCAACCACATGGTTCTGGGTTCAGTCCTACTGCACGGCACTTTGGGCAAGTGTCTTCTACTATAGCCTTGGGCCGACCAAAGCCTTGTGAGTGAATTCGGTAGACAGAAACTGAAAGAAGCCCGTCATATATATAGATATATGTGTGTGTGTGTTTGTCCTCCCACCATCACTTGACAGCCAATGTTGGTGTGTTTACATCCCTGTAACTTAACGGTTCAGCAAAAGAGGCCGATAGAATAAGTACTAGGCTTACAAAGAATAAGTCCTGGAGTCAATTTGTTCAACTAAAGGTGGTGCTCCAGTATGGCTGCAGTCAAACGACTGAAACAAGTGAAAGAATTAAAGAATATATGCTTAATATATACCTATTGTTTGAAGGGAG